>NC_092710.1:63557719-63686737 GCF_047496885.1 Scyliorhinus torazame | reverse complement strand
TGTGGCCGTTATTCTTGGCGCGCACCTGCGCGGGAGACCGCGAAAAGCGCGGGAAGCGGCCGCTGTCGTCCGGGCCGTGGGGCGGGAAGAAATCGACGGCCTGGATGCGTTCAACGTCGTGGGCGGCCTGGCTTGCCGATTCGACGGCTGGGGACCCCCTCCGTGCCAACTCGGACGCCTGAAATCGGGCAAAACGGCAGGTCGCATTTTCATGGAGGACACAGGCTTCCACAGCAGACGCTAAGGTGAGGCTCTTTATTTTAAGAAGCTGCTGGCGTAGGCCACTGGAGGCAACGCCAAAAACAATCTGGTCCCTGATCATGGACTCTGTGGTGGTGCCGTAACCGCAGGACTGCGCTAGAATCCGGAGGTGCGTCAAAAAGGGTTGAAAAAGCTCCTCCTTACCTTGCAGGCGTTGCTGAAAGATGTATCTTTCGAAAGTTTCGTTTACTTCAGTTTGAAAGTGCTGGTCCATTTTGAGGATGACCGTGTCATATTTGGCCTGGTTTTCGCCTTCCTCGAACACCAGTGAATTAAAGACATCATTTGGGTGGGGGCCTGCGTAGAAGAGGAGCATTGCAATCTTCGAATCATCCGAGACATTCTGTTTTTCGGTGGCACGGATGTACAGGTCAAATCGCTGCCTGTAGAGCTTCCAGTTGGTGCCTAGGTTCCCCGTGACTTGCATCGGCTGCGGTTTGCCGGTGTGGTCCATGTCCAGAATGGCAGGTTGGTAGGCAGGTATCGATCCACTCCTGTACCATGTGGTGTTGGGTGTTCTAACACACAGAAGAGCCAACACAGTTGCATATGGTACAACACTTGTTTATTTAAACTTGCTATTTACAACTTTGTCTTTGCACTCTGCACGTGGGGGGCTCCCTGCTTGTGGTGTTTCAACAGCTCTTTCATGCTTCCTTCTCCCCAGACCTACTGACCTCCAGGTGTCGTGCTCGTGCTTTTTATGTGGTTGGTGTTCTTGTCTGTGATTGGTTGTGGTGTTGTGTACTCTGATTTGCCTGTTAGTGTGTCCATCATGATGTGTGTGTTTGAATATCATGACAGGAGAGAGAGGGACACAGCGAGAGAGAGAGAGGGACACAGCGAGAGAGAGAGAGGGACACAGCGAGAGAGAGAGGGACACAGCGAGAGAGAGAGGGACACAGCGAGAGAGAGAGGGACACAGCGAGAGACAGAGGGACACAGCGAGATTGAGAGGGACACAGCGAGATTGAGAGGGACACAGCGAGAGAGTTGGTCACAGCGAGAGATTGAGGGACACACCAAGATTGTGGGGGACAGAGAGAGAGAGTGTGACAGAGAGGGACACAGCGAGAGAGAGGGGGACAGAGAGGGACACAGCAAGAGAGAGGGGGAGACAGTGAGAGATGGACACAGCGAGAGAGACAGAGAGAGGGGGACACATAGAGGGAGAGGGACACAGAGAGAGTGACACAGATAGAAAGTGATACGCAGTGAAAGAGAGGGATAGAGTGAGATAGGAGGACACAGAGAGAGACAGGGACACAGAGGGAGAGAGGGATACAGAGAGGGACAGAGAGAGGTGGGCACACAGAGAGAGTGAGGGACACACAGAGAAAGAGGTACACAGCGGGTCAGGATGTGAGGTTTCGGGGACGTGAGTGGGTCAGGATGTGAGGGTTAGGGGACATGAGGGTGTGATGATGTGAGGGTGCCAGGACGTGAGGCAGTCAGGACATTGAGGTTATCAAAATGACCGTTTTCATTGAATCCAAATTGTTTCAGTAAATTCTAATCTCAGGAATTGACATCAGAGCATTTCAGTGAAAAATCCCATTGCATCCCCTTGTCTAATAAAATGATGTTGTTGCCGATGACCGTGTATTGATTCAGGAATAAACTTTACATCTCACAGTGTGAAAAAGTCAAATTGAATCCATATTTACAGAGCAACTCATTGAAGAAATCTGTCTGTGAACAACACGTAAAATATGAAGTGAAACTTTGCAATGAGCTTTGTTTTTGTGGCCAGGAATCTTCTCTTAAAATGGAGGCAGAAATGAAGTTGTGTTTAACTCACATTCTGTGATTTCTTGCTGGTTTTTACTCATTCTATGGAAAGCCTTCCTAAGGCGACAGACGAATGGTTATTCCAAACATCAGAAATTCTGAGGGAAACAAATGTTAAACCAAAGACAGAAATAATGACAGGACATTGCTGAATCTCTTGTTGACTGCTGAATTAACATAACCATAGACAGGACAAGTGTCTTCCTTAGCAGACACAGGAACCACACCGAGGGAGACATTCCTGACAGAACGTCGGGGGTGGGGTCTGTACACAGGTCACTGAGGAGATCTCAGTCCAAACTGTTTCCAATCATTTCCCAAATGTTTGACAACATTTGTGGCACATCCAAAATTTATGATACTTTGCTGTCTGTATTCTGTGAATCCAGCTGTGAAATATCTTCACTTCAATGTCTTTTCCCCAACACTATCCCCATATCCCTTTATGTCAATGGCATTTAGAAATCAGTCAATTTCTGCATTAAACTTAATCAATAGCTTTCCATCTTTGAGAGTGGAGAAATCACCAGGAATGTGGGATTTGATCTCCAGGGTTAGGTTGGAGAAACAGGGCTCGTTCAGGCCCTATTGAACCAATATCTCCTCCTAGGACAGTCTGGCAATCTCACTTTCAGCCAATTGACCCTCCGCTGCACTCCCTCTCTGGCAACTATATCCTTTCTATGTTAGGGAGACCAAAACTGTACACAGTACTCCAGGTGGGGTCTCACCAAGGCCTTGTGTAACTGCAGTAAGACATCTCCACTTCTGAACTCAAATCCCTCTTGCAATGAAGGCCAACATATCATTGGTCTTCTTAACTGCTGCTGCACCCCCTCTCTACATTCAGTGACTGGTGTACGAGGACAGCCAGCTCTCTTTCTACATCCACATTCCCCAACAAATCACTGTTTAAATCAGACACTTTCCATCAGTATTTTGTTATACCAACGTGTACAAATGTCAGAAATGACTGTGCTGTGCTCACCTAAAATGGCCACCATTAAGTAACTTAAAATGGCTGACTGCTGATCGTGGATTTTGTTTTGACAATATTCCCAGACAGACAGAGAGAGAAGCAGAAACAGAGAGATGGAGCAACTAATAGAAGACATTTATTTGAGATTTTGAAACTCCACCAAACATGACCAGCAAAGGAACATCATGGGGTTAGACACAGATTCCTCTACACTGTCCCTGGCAAACACTCCCAGGACAGGTACATCTCGGGGTTACAGATGGAGTAAAGCTCCCTGTATACTCTCCCCATCAAACACTCCCAGGACAGGTACAGCATGGGGTTAGATAGAGTAAAGCTCCATCTACACTGTCCCCACCAAACACTTCCAGGGCAGGTACAAAACAGTTTTAGATATGAAGCAGGGCTCTCTCTGCACAGTCCCCATCAAACACTCCCAGGACAGGTGCAGCACGGGGTTAGATACAGAGTAAAGCTCCCTGTACACAGTCCCCATCAAACACTCCCAGGACAGGTGCAGCACGCGGTTAGATACAGAGTAAAGCTCCCTGTACACAGTCCCCATCAAACACTCCCAGGACAAGTACAGAATGGGGTTAGATACAGTGAAAAGCTCCCACTACACTTTCCCTCTCAAACACTCCCAGGACAGGTACAGCACGGGATGAGATACAGAGTAAAGCTCCCTGTACACAGTCCCCATCAAACACTCCCAGGACAAGTACAGCACGGGGTTAGATACAGAGAAAAGCTCCGACTACACTTTCCCTCTCAAACACTCCCAGGACAGGTACAGCACGGGATGAGATACAGAGTAAAGCTACCTCTACACTGTCCCCATCAAACACTCCCAGGACAGGTACAGCATGGGGTTAGATCCAGAGTCAAGCTCCCTCCACATTGTCCCCATCAAACACTCCCAGGGCAGGGACAACTCGGGGTGAGATACAGAGTCGCGAGGGACGCACAGAGAGTGAGGGACGCAGAGCGAGGGACGCAGAGCGAGGGACGCAGCGCGAGGGACGCAGAGCGAGGGACGCAGAGCGAGGGACACAGAGCGAGGGACGCAGAGCGAGGGACACAGAGCGAGGGACGCAGCGCGAGGGACGCAGAGCGAGGGACACACAGAGAGCGGGGGACACACAGAGAGCGAGGCACACAGAGATAGCGAGGGACACAGAGAGAGTGAGGGACGCAGAGCGAGGGACGCAGAGCGAGGGACGCAGAGCGAGGGACGCAGAACGAGGGACACACAGACAGTGAGGGACACACAGAGAGCGAGGCACACAGAGATAGCGAGGGACACAGAGATAGCGAGGGACACACAGAGAGCGAGGGACACAGAGATAGCGAGGGACACACAGAGAGCGAGGGACACACAGAGAGCGAGGGACACACAGAGAGCGAGGCACACACAGAAAGCGAGGCACACACAGAGTGCGAGGGACACAGAGAGAGCGAGGGCCACAGAGAGAGCGAGGAACACAGAGATAGCGAGGGACACAGAGCGAGGGACACAGAGCGAGGGACACAAGGGACATAGAGCGAGGGACAGAGTGAGCGAGGGACGCAGAGAGCGAGGGACGCAGAGAGCAAGGGACACAGAGACAGCGAGCGACACAGCGAGAGCGAGGAACGCAGAGATAGCGAGGGACACAGAGCGAGGGACACAGAGCGAGGGACACAAGGGACACAGAGCGAGGGACGCAGAGAGCGAGGGACACAGAGAGCGAGGGACGCAGAGAGCGAGGGACACAGAGCGAGGGACACAGAGGGAGGGACACAGAGCGAGGGACACAGAGCGAGGGACACAGAGCGAGGGACACAAGGGACACAGAGCGAGGGACAGAGTGAGCGAGGGACGCAGAGAGCGAGGGACGCAGAGAGCGAGGTACGCAGAGAGCGAGGTACGCAGAGAGCGAGGGACGCTGAGAGCGAGGGACGCTGAGAGCGAGGGACACAGAGAGAGAGAGACACAGAGAGAGAGGGACACAGAGAGAGAGGGACACAGAGAGAAATAGACAGAGAGGGACACAGCGAGACAGCCAGAGAGAGGGGGACACATAGAGGGAGAGGGACACATCGAGGGAGCGAGGGACACAGTGAGTGAGAGCGAGGGACACAGCGAGAGAGAGCGAGGGACACAGCGAGAGAGAGCGAGGGACACAGCGAGAGAGAGCGAGGGACACAGTGGGAGAGAGGGACACAGCGAGAGAGAGGGACACAGCGAGAGAGAGGGACACAGCGAGAGAGAGGGACACAGCGAGGGAGAGGGACACCGAGAAAGAGAGAGGCACAGAGAGAGCGAGGGTCACAGAGAGAGCGAGGGACACAGAGAGAGCGAGGGACACAGAGAGAGCGAGGGACACAGAGAGCGAGGGACACAGAGAGCGAGGGACACAGAGAGCGAGGGACAAAGAGAGCGAGGGACACAGAGAGCGAGGGACACAGAGAGCGAGGGACACAGGGAGTGAGGGACACAGGGAGCGAGGGACACAGGGAGCGAGGGACACAGGGAGCGAGGGACACAGAGAGAGCAAGGGACACAGAGAGAGCAAGGGACATAGAGAGAGCGAGGGACAGAGAGAGAGAGAGGGACAGAGAGAGAGAGAGGGACAAAACAAGAGAGAGAGAGGGACACAGCGAGAGAGAGAGGGACACAGCGAGAGATAGGGGGACACAGCGAGAGAGACGGGGAGACAGCGAGAGAGACGGGGAGACAGCGAGAGAGAGGGACACAGCGAGAGAGAGAGGGACACAGCGAGAGAGTTGGACACAGCAAAAGCGAGGGACACAGAGAGAGCGAGGCACACAGTGAGCGCGAGGGACACAGAGAGAGCGAGGGACACAGAGAGAGAGAGGGACACAGCAAGAGAGGGAGGGACACAGCGAGAGAGCGAGGGACACAACGAGAGAGAGGGGGAGACAGCGAGAGAGAGGGACACAGCGAGAGAGTGAGTGACACAGCGAGAGAGAGAGGGACACAGCGAGAGAGATGGACACAGAGAGCGAGGGACACAGAGAGATCGAAAAACACAGAGAGAGCGAGGGACACAGCGAGAGAGAGAGGGACACAGCGAGAGAGATGGACACAGCAAGAGAGATGGACACAGCGAGAGAGATGGACACAGCGAGAGAGTGAGGGACACAGCGAGCGAGGGACAGAGAGAGAGCGAGGGACACAGAGAGAGCGAGGGACACAGAGAGAGAGAGGGACACAGCAAGAGAGAGAGGGGAGACAGCAAGACAGAGGGACACAGCGAGAGAGTGAGTGACACAGCGAGAGAGGGACACTGCGAGAGCGAGGGACACTGTGAGAGCGAGGGACACTGCGAGAGCGAGGGACACAGCGAGCGCGAGGGACACTGCGAGAGCGAGGGACACTGCAAGAGCGTGGGACACTGCGAGAGCGTGGGACACTGCGAGAGCGAGGGACACAGAGAGCGCGAGGGACACTGCGAGAGCGAGGGACACTGCGAGAGCGAGGGACACAGCGAGAGCGAGGGACACAGAGAGCGAGGGACACTGCGAGAGCGAGGGACACAGAGCGCGAGGGACACAGCGAGAGCGAGGGACACTGCGAGAGCGAGGGACACAGCGAGAGCGAGGGACACAGCGAGAGCGAGGGACACAGAGAGAGAGGTACACAGAGCGAGGGACACTGCGAGAACGGGGGACACAGCGAGAGCGAGGGACACTGCGAGAGCGAGGGACACTGAGAGAGCGAGGGACACAGAGAGCGAGGGACACAGCGAGAGCGAGGGACACAGCGAGAGCGAGGGACACAGCGAGAGCGAGGGACACAGAGCGCGAGGGACACAGCGAGAGCGAGGGACACTGCGAGAGCGAGGGACACTGCGAGAGCGAGGGACACAGCGAGAGCGAGGGACAGAGAGAGCGAGGGACACTGCGAGAGCGAGGGACACAGCGAGAGCGAGGGACACAGAGCGCGAGGGACAGAGAGAGCGAGGGACACTGCGAGAGCGAGGGACACAGAGAGCGCGAGGGACAGAGAGAGCGAGGGACACTGCGAGAGCGAGGGACACTGCGAGAGCGAGCGATACAGTGAGAGTGAGGGACACAGCAAGAGCGAGGGACACAGCGAGAGCGGGAGCGAGGGACACAGCGAGAGCGAGAGCGAGGGATACAGCGAGAGCGAGGGACACAGCGAGAGCGAGGGACACAGCGAATGCGAGGGACACAGCGAATGCGAGGGACATTGCGAGAGCGAGGGACACAGAGAGCGAGGGACACTGCGAGAGCGAGGGACACTGCGAGAGCGAGGGACACTGCGAGAACGAGGGACAAAGCGAGAGCGAGGGACACTGCGAGAACGAGGGACACTGCGAGAGCGAGGGACACAGCGAGAGCGAGGGACACTGCGAGAGCGAGGGACACAGAGAGCGCGAGGGACAGAGAGAGCGAGGGACACTGCGAGAGCGAGGGACACTGCGAGAGCGAGCGATACAGTGAGAGTGAGGGACACAGCAAGAGCGAGGGACACAGCGAGAGCGGGAGCGAGGGACACAGCGAGAGCGAGAGCGAGGGACACAGCGAGAGCGAGGGACACAGCGAATGCGAGGGACACAGCGAATGCGAGGGACATTGCGAGAGCGAGGGACACTGCGAGAGCGAGGGACACAGAGAGCGCGAGGGACAGAGAGAGCGAGGGACACTGCGAGAGCGAGGGACACTGCGAGAGCGAGCGATACAGTGAGAGTGAGGGACACAGCAAGAGCGAGGGACACAGCGAGAGCGGGAGCGAGGGACACAGCGAGAGCGAGAGCGAGGGACACAGCGAGAGCGAGGGACACAGCGAATGCGAGCGATACAGTGAGAGTGAGGGACACAGCAAGAGCGAGGGACACAGCGAGAGCGGGAGCGAGGGACACAGCGAGAGCGAGAGCGAGGGACACAGCGAGAGCGAGGGACACAGCGAATGCGAGGGACACAGCGAATGCGAGGGACATTGCGAGAGCGAGGGACACAGAGAGCGAGGGACACTGCGAGAGCGAGGGACACTGCGAGAGCGAGGGACACTGCGAGAACGAGGGACAAAGCGAGAGCGAGGGACACTGCGAGAACGAGGGACACTGCGAGAGCGAGGGACACAGCGAGAGCGAGGGACACAGCGAGAGTGAGGGACACAGCGAGAGCGAGGGACACAGCGATAGAGGGACAGAGAGAGAGAGCTACACAGAGCGAGGGACACTGCGAGAACGAGGGACACAGCGAGAGCGAGGGACACTGCGAGAGCGAGGGACACACAGAGAGCGAGGGACACACAGAGAGCGAGAGACACACAGAGAGCGAGGGTCACAGAGAACGAGGGACCCACAGAGAGCGAGGGGCCCACAGAGAGCGAGGGACCCACAGAGAGCGAGGGACCCACAGAGAGCGAGGGACACAGAGAGAGCGAGGGACACAGCTAGAGCGAGGGACACAGAGAGAGAGTGAGGGACACAGCGAGAGAGGAGGTGGACACAGCGAGAGAGAGGGGGACACAGCGAGAGAGCGAGGGACACAGCGAGAGAGCGAGGGACACAGCGCGAGAGAGAGGGACACAGCGAGAGAGAGAGGGACACAGCGAGAGAGAGGAGAACACACCGAGAGAGAGGGGGACACAGCGAGAGAGCGAGGAACACAGCGAGAGAGAGAGAGGAACACAGCGAGAGAGAGAGAGGGACACAGCGAGAGAGAGAGGGACACAGCGAGAGAGAGAGAGGGACGCAGCGAGAGAGAGAGAGGGACACAGCGAGAGAGAGGGACACAGCGAGAGAGAGAGTGAGGGACTCAGCGAGAGAGAGAGAGAGGGACACAGCGCGAGAGAGAGGGACACAGCGAGACAGAGAGGGACACAGCGCGAGAGAGAGGGACACAGCGTGAGAGAGAGGGACACAGCGCGAGAGAGAGGGACACAGCGGACACAGCGTGAGAGAGAGGGACACAGCGCGAGAGAGAGGGACACAGCGCGAGAGAGAGGGACACAGCGCGAGAGAGTGGGACACAGCGCGAGAGAGTGGGACACAGCGCGAGAGAGTGGGACACAGCGCGAGAGAGGGGGACACAGCGCGAGAGAGGGGGACACAGCGCGAGAGAGGGGGACACAGCGAGAGAGCGAGGGACACAGCGAGAGAGCGAGGGACACAGCGAGAGAGCGATGGACACAGCGGGAGAGCGAGGGACACAGCGCGATAGAGAGGGACACAGCATGAGAGAGAGGGACACAGCACGAGAGAGAGGGACACAGCGCGAGAGAGAGTGACACATCGCGAGAGAGAGGGACACAGCGCGAGAGAGAGGGACACAGCGAGAGCGAGGGACACAGCGAGAACGAGGGACACAGCGAGAACGAGGGACACATCAAGAGTGCGGGGACACAGAGAGCGAGGGACACAACGAGAGCGAGGGACACAGCGAGAGCGAGGGACACAGCGAGAGGGAGAGACACAGCGAGAGCGAGAGACACACCGAGAGCGAGGGACACAGCGAGAGCGAGGGACACAGCGAGAGCGAGGGACACAGCGAGAGCGAGGGACACAGAGCGCGAGGGACAGAGATAGCGAGGGACAGAGAGAGTGAGGGACACCGCGAGAGCGAGGGACACAGCGAGAGCGAGGGACACAGCGAGAGCGAGGGACACAGCGAGAGAGGGACACAGAGAGAGAGGTACACAGTGAGTGAGGGACACTGCGAGAACGAGGGACACTGCGAGCGCGAGGGACACTGCGAGCGCGAGGGACACAGAGTGCGCGAGGGACACAGAGTGCGCGAGGGACACAGTGAGAGCGAGGGACACAGCGAGAACGAGGGACACTGCGAGCGCGAGGGACACTGCGAGCGCGAGGGACACAGAGTGCGCGAGGGACACAGAGTGCGCGAGGGACACAGATAAAGCGAGAGACACAGCGAGAGCGAGGGACACAGCGAGAGTGAGGGACACAGCGAGCTCGAGGGTAAGGGATGCAGGGAGAGCGACGGACACAGCGAGAGCGAGGGACACAGCAAGAGCGAGGGACACAGTGAGAGTGAGGGACGCAGGGAGAGCGATGGACACAGCGAATGCGAGGGACACAGAGCGCGAGGTACACTGCGAGAGAGAGGGACACAGAGAGCGAGGGACACAGAGAGCGAGGGACAAAGAGAGCGAGGGACACAGAGAGCGAGGGACACAGAGAGCGAGGGACACAGGGAGTGAGGGACACAGGGAGCGAGGGACACAGGGAGCGAGGGACACAGGGAGCGAGGGACACAGAGAGAGCAAGGGACACAGAGAGAGCGAGGGACATAGAGAGAGCGAGGGACAGAGAGAGAGAGAGGGACAGAGAGAGAGAGAGGGACAAAACAAGAGAGAGAGAGGGACACAGCGAGAGAGAGAGGGACACAGCGAGAGATAGGGGGACACAGCGAGAGAGACGGGGAGACAGCGAGAGAGACGGGGAGACAGCGAGAGAGAGGGACACAGCGAGAGAGAGAGGGACACAGCGAGAGAGTTGGACACAGCGAAAGCGAGGGACACAGAGAGAGCGAGGCACACAGTGAGCGCGAGGGACACAGAGAGAGCGAGGGACACAGAGAGAGAGAGGGACACAGCAAGAGAGGGAGGGACACAGCGAGAGAGCAAGGGACACAACGAGAGAGAGGGGGAGACAGCGAGAGAGAGGGACACAGCGAGAGAGTGAGTGACACAGCGAGATAGAGAGGGACACAGCGAGAGAGATGGACACAGAGAGCGAGGGACACAGAGAGATCGAAGGACACAGAGAGAGCGAGGGACACAGCGAGAGAGAGAGTGACACAGCGAGAGAGATGGACACAGCAAGAGAGATGGACACAGCGAGAGAGATGGACACAGCGAGAGAGTGAGGGACACTGCGAGAGCGTGGGACACTGCGAGAGCGAGGGACACAGCGAGAGCGAGGGACACAGCGAGAGCGAGGGACACAGAGAGAGAGGTACACAGAGCGAGGGACACTGCGAGAACGGGGGACACAGCGAGAGCGAGGGACACTGCGAGAGCGAGGGACACTGAGAGAGCGAGGGACACAGAGAGCGAGGGACACAGCGAGAGCGAGGGACACAGCGAGAGCGAGGGACACAGCGAGAGCGAGGGACACAGAGCGCGAGGGACACAGCGAGAGCGAGGGACACTGCGAGAGCGAGGGACACAGCGAGAGCGAGGGACAGAGAGAGCGAGGGACACTGCGAGAGCGAGGGACACAGCGAGAGCGAGGGACACAGAGCGCGAGGGACAGAGAGAGCGAGGGACACTGCGAGAGCGAGGGACACAGAGAGCGCGAGGGACAGAGAGAGCGAGGGACACTGCGAGAGCGAGGGACACTGCGAGAGCGAGCGATACAGTGAGAGTGAGGGACACAGCAAGAGCGAGGGACACAGCGAGAGCGAGAGCGAGGGACACAGCGAGAGCGAGAGCGAGAGCGAGGGACACAGCGAGAGCGAGGGACACAGCGAATGCGAGGGACACAGCGAATGCGAGGGACATTGCGAGAGCGAGGGACACAGAGAGCGAGGGACACTGCGAGAGCGAGGGACACTGCGAGAGCGAGGGACACTGCGAGAACGAGGGACAAGGCGAGAGCGAGGGACACTGCGAGAACGAGGGACACTGCGAGAGCGAGGGACACAGCGAGAGCGAGGGACACTGCGAGAGCGAGGGACACTGCGAGAGCGAGCGATACAGTGAGAGTGAGGGACACAGCAAGAGCGAGGGACACAGCGAGAGCGGGAGCGAGGGACACAGCGAGAGCGAGAGCGAGGGACACAGCGAGAGCGAGGGACACAGCGAGAGCGAGAGCGAGGGACACAGCGAGAGCGAGGGACACAGCGAATGCGAGGGACACAGCGAATGCGAGGGACATTGCGAGAGCGAGGGACACAGAGAGCGAGGGACACTGCGAGAGCGAGGGACACTGCGAGAGCGAGGGACACTGCGAGAACGAGGGACAAAGCGAGAGCGAGGGACACTGCGAGAACGAGGGACACTGCGAGAGCGAGGGACACAGCGAGAGCGAGGGACACAGCGAGAGTGAGGGACACAGCGAGAGCAAGGGACACAGCGATAGAGGGACACAGAGAGAGAGCTACACAGAGCGAGGGACACTGCGAGAACGAGGGACACAGCGAGAGCGAAGGACACTGCGAGAGCGAGGGACACACAGAGAGCGAGGGACACACAGAGAGCGAGAGACACACAGAGAGCGAGGGTCACAGAGAACGAGGGACCCACAGAGAGCGAGGGGCCCACAGAGAGCGAGGGACCCACAGAGAGCGAGGGACCCACAGAGAGCGAGGGACACAGAGAGAGCGAGGGACACAGCTAGAGCGAAGGACACAGAGAGAGAGTGAGGGACACAGCGAGAGAGGAGGTGGACACAGCGAGAGAGAGGGGGACACAGCGAGAGAGCGAGGGACACAGCGAGAGAGCGAGGGACACAGCGCGAGAGAGAGGGACACAGCGAGAGCGAGAGGGACACAGCGAGAGAGAGGAGAACACACCGAGAGAGAGGGGGACACAGCGAGAGAGCGAGGAACACAGCGAGAGAGAGAGAGGAACACAGCGAGAGAGAGAGAGGGACACAGCGAGAGAGAGAGGGACACAGCGAGAGAGAGAGAGGGACGGAGCGAGAGAGAGAGAGGGACACAGCGAGAGAGAGGGACACAGCGAGAGAGAGAGAGAGGGACTCAGCGAGAGAGAGAGAGAGGGACACAGCGCGCGAGAGAGGGACACAGCGAGAGAGAGAGGGACACAGCGCGAGAGGGAGGGACACAGCGTGAGAGAGAGGGACACAGCGCGAGAGAGAGGGACACAGCGGACACAGCGTGAGAGAGAGGGACACAGCGAGAGAGCGAGGGACACAGCGAGAGAGCGAGGGACACAGCGCGAGAGAGAGGGACACAGCGAGAGAGAGAGGGACACAGCGAGAGAGAGAGGGACACAGCGAGAGAGAGGAGAACACAGCGAGAGAGAGGGGGACACAGCGAGAGAGCGAGAGAGAGAGAGGAACACAGCGAGAGAGAGAGAGGGACACAGCGAGAGAGGTACACAGTGAGTGAGGGACACTGCGAGAACGAGGGACACTGCGAGCGCGAGGTACACTGCGAGCGCGAGGGACACAGAGTGCGCGAGGGACACAGAGTGCGCGAGGGACACAGTGAGAGCGAGGGACACAGCGAGAACGAGGGACACTGCGAGCGCGAGGGACACTGCGAGCGCGAGGGACACAGAGTGCGCGAGGGACACAGAGTGCGCGAGGGACACAGATAAAGCGAGAGACACAGCGAGAGCGAGGGACACAGCGAGAGTGAGGGACACAGCGAGAGCGAGAGTAAGGGATGCAGGGAGAGCGAGGGACACAGCGAGAGCGAGGGACACAGCAAGAGCGAGGGACACAGTGAGAGTGAGGGACGCAGGGAGAGCGAGGGACACAGCGAATGCGAGGGACACAGAGCGCGAGGTACACTGCGAGAGAGAGGGACACAGAGAGCGAGGGACACAGAGAGCGAGGGACAAAGAGAGCGAGGGACACAGAGAGCGAGGGACACAGAGAGCGAGGGACACAGGGAGTGAGGGACACAGGGAGCGAGGGACACAGGGAGCGAGGGACACAGGGAGCGAGGGACACAGAGAGAGCAAGGGACACAGAGAGAGCGAGGGACATAGAGAGAGCGAGGGACAGAGAGAGAGAGAGGGACAGAGAGAGAGAGAGGGACAAAACAAGAGAGAGAGAGGGACACAGCGAGAGAGAGAGGGAAACAGCGAGAGATAGGGGGACACAGCGAGAGAGACGGGGAGACAGCGAGAGAGACGGGGAGAGAGCGAGAGAGAGGGACACAGCGAGAGAGAGAGGGACACAGCGAGAGAGTTGGACACAGCGAAAGCGAGGGACACAGAGAGAGCGAGGCACACAGTGAGCGCGAGGGACACAGAGAGAGCGAGGGACACAGAGAGAGAGAGGGACACAGCAAGAGAGGGAGGGACACAGCGAGAGAGCGAGGGACACAACGAGAGAGAGGGGGAGACAGCGAGAGAGAGGGACACAGCGAGAGAGTGAGTGACACAGCGAGAGAGAGAGGGACACAGCGAGAGAGATGGACACAGAGAGCGAGGGACACAGAGAGATCGAAGGACACAGAGAGAGCGAGGGACACAGCGAGAGAGAGAGGGACACAGCGAGAGAGATGGACACAGCAAGAGAGATGGACACAGCGAGAGAGATGGACACAGCGAGAGAGTGAGGGACACAGCGAGCGAGGGACAGAGAGAGAGCGAGGGACACAGAGTGAGCGAGGGACACAGAGAGAGAGAGGGACACAGCAAGAGAGAGAGGGACACAGCGAGAGAGCGAGGGACACAACGAGAGAGAGGGGGAGACAGCAAGACAGAGGGACACAGCGAGAGAGTGAGTGACACAGCGAGAGAGGGACACTGCGAGAGCGAGGGACACTGTGAGAGCGAGGGACACTGCGAGAGCGAGGGACACAGCGAGCGCGAGGGACACTGCGAGAGCGAGGGACACTGCAAGAGCGTGGGACTCTGCGAGAGCGTGGGACACTGCGAGAGCGAGGGACACAGCGAGAGCGAGGGACACAGCGAGAGCGAGGGACACAGAGAGAGAGGTACACAGAGCGAGGTACACTGCGAGAACGGGGGACACAGCGAGAGCGAGGGACACTGCGAGAGCGAGGGACACTGAGAGAGCGAGGGACACAGAGAGCGAGGGACACAGCGAGAGCGAGGGACACAGCGAGAGCGAGGGACACAGCGAGAGCGAGGGACACAGAGCGCGAGGGACACAGCGAGAGCGAGGGACACTGCGAGAGCGAGGGACACAGCGAGAGCGAGGGACAGAGAGAGCGAGGGACACTGCGAGAGCGAGGGACACAGCGAGAGCGAGGGACACAGAGCGCGAGGGACACAGCGAGAGCGAGGGACACTGCGAGAGCGAGGGACACAGAGAGCGCGAGGGACAGAGAGAGCGAGGGACACTGCGAGAGCGAGGGACACTGCGAGAGCGAGCGATACAGTGAGAGTGAGGGACACAGCAAGAGCGAGGGACACAGCAAGAGCGAGAGCGAGGGACACAGCGAGAGCGAGAGCGAGGGACACAGCGAGAGCGAGGGACACAGCGAATGCGAGGGACACAGCGAATGCGAGGGACATTGCGAGAGCGAGGGACACAGAGAGCGAGGGACACTGCGAGAGCGAGGGACACTGCGAGAGCGAGGGACACTGCGAGAACGAGGGACAAGGCGAGAGCGAGGGACACTGCGAGAACGAGGGACACTGCGAGAGCGAGGGACACAGTGAGAGCGAGGGACACTGCGAGAGCGAGGGACACTGCGAGAGCGAGCGATACAGTGAGAGTGAGGGACACAGCAAGAGCGAGGGACACAGCGAGAGCGGGAGCGAGGGACACAGCGAGAGCGAGAGCGAGGGACACAGCGAGAGCGAGGGACACAGCGAATGCGAGGGACACAGCGAATGCGAGGGACATTGCGAGAGCGAGGGACACAGAGAGCGAGGGACACTGCGAGATCGAGGGACACTGCGAGAGCGAGGGACACTGCGAGAACGAGGGACAAAGCGAGAGCGAGGGACACTGCGAGAACGAGGGACACTGCGAGAGCGAGGGACACAGCGAGAGCGAGGGACACAGCGAGAGTGAGGGACACAGCGAGAGCGAGGGACACAGCGATAGAGGGACACAGAGAGAGAGCTACACAGAGCGAGGGACACTGCGAGAACGAGGGACACAGCGAGAGTGAGGGACACTGCGAGAGCGAGGGACACACAGAGAGCGAGGGACACACAGAGAGCGAGAGACACACAGAGAGCGAGGGTCACAGAGAACGAGGGACCCACAGAGAGCGAGGGGCCCACAGAGAGCGAGGGACCCACAGAGAGCGAGGGACCCACAGAGAGCGAGGGACACAGAGAGAGCGAGGGACACAGCTAGAGCGAAGGACACAGAGAGAGAGTGAGGGACACAGCGAGAGAGGAGGTGGACACAGCGAGAGAGAGGGGGACACAGCGAGAGAGCGAGGGACACAGCGAGAGAGCGAGGGACACAGCGCGAGAGAGAGGGACACAGCGAGAGAGAGAGGGACACAGCGAGAGAGAGGAGAACACACCGAGAGAGAGGGGGACACAGCGAGAGAGCGAGGAACACAGCGAGAGAGAGAGAGGAACACAGCGAGAGAGAGAGAGGGACACAGTGAGAGAGAGAGGGACACAGCGAGAGAGAGAGAGGGACGCAGCGAGAGAGAGAGAGGGACACAGCGAGAGAGAGGGACACAGCGAGAGAGAGAGAGAGGGACTCAGCGAGAGAGAGAGAGAGGGACACAGCGCGAGAGAGAGGGACACAGCGTGAGAGAGAGGGACACAGCGCGAGAGAGGGGGACACAGCGGACACAGCGTGAGAGAGAGGGACACAGCGAGAGAGCGAGGGACACAGCGAGAGAGCGAGGGACACAGCGCGAGAGAGAGGGACACAGCGAGAGATAGAGGGACACAGCGAGAGAGAGGAGAACACAGCGAGATAGAGGGGGACACAGCGAGAGAGCGAGAGAGAGAGAGGAACACAGCGAGAGAGAGAGAGGGACACAGCGAGAGAGAGAGGGACACAGCGAGAGAGAGAGAGGGACGCAGCGAGAGAGAGAGAGGGACACAGCGAGAGAGAGGGACACAGCGAGAGAGAGAGAGAGGGACTCAGCGAGAGAGAGAGAGAGGGACACAGCGCGAGAGAGAGGGACACAGCGAGAGAGAGAGGGACACAGCGCGAGAGAGAGGGACACAGCGTGAGAGAGAGGGACACAGCGCGAGAGAGAGGGACACAGCGGACACAGCGTGAGAGAGAGGGACACAGCGCGAGAGAGAGGGACACAGCGCGAGAGAGAGGGACACAGCGCGAGAGAGTGGGACACAGCGCGAGAGAGTGGGACACAGCGCGAGAGAGTGGGACACAGCGCGAGAGAGGGGGACACAGCGCGAGAGAGGGGGACACAGCGAGAGAGCGAGGGACACAGCGCGAGAGAGCGAGGGACACAGCGAGAGAGCGATGGACACAGCGGGAGAGCGAGGGACACAGCGCGAGAGAGAGGGACACATCGCGAGAGAGAGGGACACAGCGAGAGCGAGGGACACAGCGAGAACGAGGGACACAGCGAGAACGAGGGACACAGCGAGAACGAGGGACACATCAAGAGTGCGAGGGACACAGAGAGCGAGGGACACAGCGAGAGCGAGGGACACAGCGAGAGCGAGGGACACAGCGAGACGGAGAGACACAGCGAGAGCGAGAGACACACCGAGAGCGAGGGACACAGCGAGAGCGAGGGACACAGCGAGAGCGAGGGACACAGCGAGAGCGAGGGACACAGAGCGCGAGGGACAGAGATAGCGAGGGACAGAGAGAGTGAGGGACACCGCGAGAGCGAGGGACACAGCGAGAGCGAGGGACACAGCGAGAGCGAGGGACACAGCGAGAGCGAGGGACACAGCGAGAGAGGGACACAGAGAGAGAGGTACACAGTGAGTGAGGGACACTGCGAGAACGAGGGACACTGCGAGCGCGAGGGACACTGCGAGCGCGAGGGACACAGAGTGCGCGAGGGACACAGAGTGCGCGAGGGACACAGATAAAGCGAGAGACACAGCGAGAGCGAGGGACACAGCGAGAGTGAGGGACACAGCAAGAGCGAGAGTAAGGGACGCAGGGAGAGCGAGGGACACAGCGCGAGCGAGGGACACAGCAAGAGCGAGGGACACAGTGAGAGTGAGGGACGCAGGGAGAGCGAGGGACACAGCGAATGCGAGGGACACAGAGCGCGAGGTACACTGCGAGAGCGAGGGTCACAGAGAGCGAGGTACACTGCGAGAGAGAGGGACACAGAGAGCGAGGGACACTGCGAGAGCGAGGGACACTGCGAGAGCGAGGGACACAGCGAGAGCGAGGGACACTGTGAGAGCGAGGGACACAGAGAGCGAGGTACACTGCGAGAGAGAGGGACACAGAGAGCGAGGGACACTGCGAGAGCGAGGGACACTGCGAGAGCGAGGGACACAGCGAGAGCGAGGGACACAGCGAATGCGAGGGACACAGAGAGAGCAAGGGACACAGCGAGAGCGAGGGACACAGAGAGCGTGAGGGACAATGCGAGAGCGAGGGACACTGCGAGAGCGAGGGACACCGCGAGAGCGAGGGACACTGCGAGAGCGAGCGTTACAGTGAGAGCGAGGGACACAGCAAGAGCAAGGGACACAGCGAGAGCGAGAGCGAGGGATACAGCGAGAGCGAGAGCTAGGGACACAGCGAGAGCGAGGGACACAGCGAATGCGAGAGGCACAGAGCGCGAGGGACACTGCAAGAGTGAGGGACACAGAGAGCGAGGGACACTGCGAGAGCGAGGGACACTGCGAGAGCGAGGGACACAGCGAGAGCGAGGGACACAGCGAGAGCGAGGGACACAGCGAGAGCGAGGGACGCAGAGAGAGAGGTACACAGAGCGAGGGACACTGCGAGAACGGGGGACACAGCGAGAGCGAGGGACACAGCGAGAGCGAGGGACAAAGCGAGAGCGAGGGACACAGCGAGAGCGAGGGACACAGCGAGAGCGAGGGACACAGCGAGAGAGGGACACAGAGAGATAGGTACACTGAGCGAGGGACACTGCGAGAACGAGGGACACAGCGAGAGCGAGGGACACTGCGAACGCGAGGGACACACAGAGAGCGAGTGACACACAGAGAGCGAGCGACACAGAGAGCGAGGGACACAGAGAGCGAGGGACACAGAGAGCGAGGGACACAGAGAGCGAGGGACACAGAGAGAGCGCGGGACACAGAGAGAGCGCGGGACACAGAGAGAGCGCGGGACACAGAGAGAGCGCGGGACACAGAGAGAGCGCGGGACACAGAGAGAGCGCGGGACACAGAGAGAGCGAGGGACACAGAGAGAGCGAGGGACACAGAGAGAGCGAGGGGCACAGAGAGAGCGAGGGACACAGAGAGAGCGAGGGACACAGAGAGCGAGGGACTCAGCGAGAGCGAGGGACACAGAGAGATTGAGAGGGACACAGCGTGAGAGTTGGACACAGCGAGAGAGTGAGGGACACACCAAGAGTGTGGGGGACAGAGAGAGCGAGGGACACTGCGAGAGCGAGGGACACTGCGAGAGCGAGGGACACTGCGAGGACGAGGGACACAGCAAGAGCGAGGGACACAGCGAGAGCGAGAGACACAGCGAAAGACACAGCAAGAGCGAGGGACACAGCGCGAGCGAGAGCGAGGGACACAGCGAGAGCGAGGGACACAGCGAGAGTCAGGGACACAGCGAGAGACACAGCAAGAGCGAGGGACACAGCGCGAGCGAGAGCGAGGGACACAGCGAGAGCGAGGGACACAGCGAGAGCGAGGGACACAGTGAGCGCGAGGGACACTGCGAGAGCGAGGGACACAGAGAGCGAGGAACACTGCGAGAGCGAGGGACACTGCGAGAGCGAGGGACACTGCGAGAGCGAGGGACACTGCGACTGCGAGGGACACAGCGAGAGCGAGGGACACACAGAGAGCGAGGGACACACAGAGAGCGAGGGACACACAGAGAGCGAGGGACGCAGAGCGAGGGACACAGAGCGAGGGACACAGAGCGAGGGACACAGAGAGCGAGGGAGACAGAGAGCGAGGGACACAGAGAGCGAGGGACACAGAGAGCGAGGGACACAGAGCGAGGGACACAGAGCGAGGGACACAGAGCGAGGGACACAGAGCGAGGAACACAGAGCGAGGGACACAAGGGACACAGAGCGAGGGACAGAGTGAGCGAGGGACACAGGGAGAGCGAGGGACACAGCGAGAGCGAGGGACACAGCGAAAGTGAGGGACACAGCGAGAGCGAGAGCGAGGGACGCAGGGAGAGCGAGGGACAAAGCGAGAGCGAGGGACACAGCGAGAGCGAGGGACACAGCGAGAGCGAGGGACACAGCGAGAGAGGGACACAGAGAGAGAGGCACACAGAGCGAGGGACACAGAGAGAGCGAGGGACACAAAGCGAGCGAGGGACACAGAGAGACCGAGGGACACAGAGAGTGAGGGACACAGATAGAGCGAGGGACACAGAGAGAGCGTGGGACACAGAGAGAGCGAGGGACACAGAGAGAGAGAGGGACACAGCAAGAGAGGGAGGGACACAGCGAGAGAGCGAGGGACACAACGAGAGAGAGGGGGAGACAGCGAGAGAGAGGGACACAGCGAGAGAGTGAGTGACACAGCGAGAGAGAGAGGGACACAGCGAGAGAGATGGACACAGAGAGCGAGGGACACAGAGAGATCGAAGGACACAGAGAGAGCGAGGGACACAGCGAGAGAGAGAGGGACACAGCGAGAGAGATGGACACAGCAAGAGAGATGGACACAGCGAGAGAGATGGACACAGCGAGAGAGTGAGGGACACAGCGAGCGAGGGACAGAGAGAGAGCGAGGGACACAGAGAGAGCGAGGGACACAGAGAGAGAGCGAGGGACACAACGAGAGAGAGGGGGAGACAGCAAGACAGAGGGACACAGCGAGAGAGTGAGTGACACAGCGAGAGAGGGACACTGCGAGAGCGAGGGACACTGTGAGAGCGAGGGACACTGCGAGAGCGAGGGACACAGCGAGCGCGAGGGACACTGCGAGAGCGAGGGACACTGCAAGAGCGTGGGACACAGCGAGAGCGAGGGACACAGCGAGAGCGAGGGACACAGCGAGAGCGAGGGACACTGCGAGAGCGAGGGACACAGCGAGAGCGAGGGACACAGCGAGAGCGAGGGACACAGAGAGAGAGGTACACAGAGCGAGGGACACTGCGAGAACGGGGGACACAGCGAGAGCGAGGGACACTGCGAGAGCGAGGGACACTGAGAGAGCGAGGGACACAGAGAGCGAGGGACACAGCGAGAGCGAGGGATACAGCGAGAGCGAGGGACACAGCGAGAGCGAGGGACACAGAGCGCGAGGGACACAGCGAGAGCGAGGGACACTGTGAGAGCGAGGGACACAGCGAGAGCGAGGGACACAGCGAGAGCGAGGGACACTGCGAGAGCGAGGGACACAGCGAGAGCGAGGGACACTGCGAGAGCGAGGGACACAGAGAGAGCGAGGGACAGAGAGAGCGAGGGACACTGCGAGAGCGAGGGACACAGCGAGAGCGAGGGACACAGAGCGCGAGGGACAGAGAGAGCGAGGGACACTGCGAGAGCGAGGGACACAGAGAGCGCGAGGGACAGAGAGAGCGAGGGACACTGCGAGAGCGAGGGACACTGCGAGAGCGAGCGATACAGTGAGAGTGAGGGACACAGCAAGAGCGAGGGACACAGCGAGAGCGGGAGCGAGGGACACAGCGAGAGCGAGAGCGAGGGACACAGCGAGAGCGAGAGCGAGGGACACAGCGAGAGCGAGGGACACAGAGAGCGAGGGACACAGAGAGCGAGGGACACAGAGAGCGAGGGACACAGAGAGAGCGCGGGACACAGAGAGAGCGTGGGACACAGAGAGAGCGCGGGACACAGAGAGAGCGCGGGACACAGAGAGAGCGAGGGACACAGAGAGAGCGAGGGACACAGAGAGAGCGAGGGGCACAGAGAGAGCGAGGGACACAGAGAGAGCGAGGGACACAGAGAGCGAGGGACACAGCGAGAGCGAGGGACACAGAGAGATTAAGAGGGACACAGCGTGAGAGTTGGACACAGCGAGAGAGTGAGGGACACACCAAGAGTGTGGGGGACAGAGAGAGCGAGGGACACTGCGAGAGCGAGGGACACTGCGAGAGCGAGGGACACTGCGAGGACGAGGGACACAGCAAGAGCGAGGGACACAGCGAGAGCGAGAGACACAGCGAAAGACACAGCAAGAGCGAGGGACACAGCGCGAGCGAGAGCGAGGGACACAGCGAGAGCGAGGGACACAGCGAGAGTCAGGGACACAGCGAGAGACACAGCAAGAGCGAGGGACACAGCGCGAGCGAGAGCGAGGGACACAGCGAGAGCGAGGGACACAGCGAGAGCGAGGGACACAGTGAGCGCGAGGGACACTGCGAGAGCGAGGGACACAGAGAGCGAGGAACACTGCGAGAGCGAGGGACACTGCGAGAGCGAGGGACACTGCGAGAGCGAGGGACACTGCGACTGCGAGGGACACAGCGAGAGCGAGGGACACACAGAGAGCGAGGGACACACAGAGAGCGAGGGACACACAGAGAGCGAGGGACGCAGAGCGAGGGACACAGAGCGAGGGACACAGAGCGAGGGACACAGAGAGCGAGGGAGACAGAGAGCGAGGGACACAGAGAGCGAGGGACACAGAGAGCGAGGGACACAGAGCGAGGGACACAGAGCGAGGGACACAGAGCGAGGGACACAGAGCGAGGGACACAGAGCGAGGAACACAGAGCGAGGGACACAAGGGACACAGAATGAGGGACAGAGTGAGCGAGGGACACAGGGAGAGCGAGGGACACAGCGAGAGCGAGGGACACAGCGAAAGCGAGGGACACAGCGAGAGCGAGAGCGAGGGACGCAGGGAGAGCGAGGGACAAAGCGAGAGCGAGGGACACAGCGAGAGCGAGGGACACAGCGAGAGCGAGGGACACAGCGAGAGAGGGACACAGAGAGAGAGGCACACAGAGCGAGGGACACAGAGAGAGCGAGGGACACAAAGCGAGCGAGGGACACAGAGAGACCGAGGGACACAGAGAGTGAGGGACACAGATAGAGCGAGGGACACAGAGAGAGCGTGGGACACAGAGAGAGCGAGGGACACAGAGAGAGAGAGGGACACAGCAAGAGAGGGAGGGACACAGCGAGAGAGCGAGGGACACAACGAGAGAGAGGGGGAGACAGCGAGAGAGAGGGACACAGCGAGAGAGTGAGTGACACAGCGAGAGAGAGAGGGACACAGCGAGAGAGATGGACACAGAGAGCGAGGGACACAGAGAGATCGAAGGACACAGAGAGAGCGAGGGACACAGCGAGAGAGAGAGGGACACAGCGAGAGAGATGGACACAGCAAGAGAGATGGACACAGCGAGAGAGATGGACACAGCGAGAGAGTGAGGGACACAGCGAGCGAGGGACAGAGAGAGAGCGAGGGACACAGAGAGAGCGAGGGACACAGAGAGAGAGAGGGACACAGCAAGAGAGAGAGGGACACAGCGAGAGAGCGAGGGACACAACGAGAGAGAGGGGGAGACAGCAAGACAGAGGGACACAGCGAGAGAGTGAGTGACACAGCGAGAGAGGGACACTGCGAGAGCGAGGGACACTGTGAGAGCGAGGGACACTGCGAGAGCGAGGGACACAGCGAGCGCGAGGGACACTGCGAGAGCGAGGGACACTGCAAGAGCGTGGGACACAGCGAGAGCGAGGGACACAGCGAGAGCGAGGGACACAGCGAGAGCGAGGGACACTGCGAGAGCGAGGGACACAGCGAGAGCGAGGGACACAGCGAGAGCGAGGGACACAGAGAGAGAGGTACACAGAGCGAGGGACACTGCGAGAATGGGGGACACAGCGAGAGCGAGGGACACTGCGAGAGCGAGGGACACTGAGAGAGCGAGGGACACAGAGAGCGAGGGACACAGCGAGAGCGAGGGACACAGCGAGAGCGAGGGACACAGCGAGAGCGAGGGACACAGAGCGCGAGGGACACAGCGAGAGCGAGGGACACTGTGAGAGCGAGGGACACAGCGAGAGCGAGGGACACAGCGAGAGCGAGGGACACTGCGAGAGCGAGGGACACAGCGAGAGCGAGGGACACTGCGAGAGCGAGGGACACAGAGAGAGCGAGGGACAGAGAGAGCGAGGGACACTGCGAGAGCGAGGGACACAGCGAGAGCGAGGGACACAGAGCGCGAGGGACAGAGAGAGCGAGGGACACTGCGAGAGCGAGGGACACAGAGAGCGCGAGGGACAGAGAGAGCGAGGGACACTGCGAGAGCGAGGGACACTGCGAGAGCGAGCGATACAGTGAGAGTGAGGGACACAGCAAGAGCGAGGGACACAGCGAGAGCGGGAGCGAGGGACACAGCGAGAGCGAGAGCGAGGGACACAGCGAGAGCGAGAGCGAGGGACACAGCGAGAGCGAGGGACACAGCGAATGCGAGGGACACAGCGAATGCGAGGGACATTGCGAGAGCGAGGGACACAGAGAGCGAGGGACACTGCGAGAGCGAGGGACACTGCGAGAGCGAGGGACACTGCGAGAACGAGGGACAAAGCGAGAGCGAGGGACACTGCGAGAACGAGGGACACTGCGAGAGCGAGGGACACAGCGAGAGCGAGGGACACTGCGAGAGCGAGGGACACTGCGAGAGCGAGCGATACAGTGAGAGTGAGGGACACAGCAAGAGCGAGGGACACAGCGAGAGCGGGAGCGAGGGACACAGCGAGAGCGAGAGCGAGGGACACAGCGAGAGCGAGGGACACAGCGAATGCGAGGGACACAGCGAATGCGAGGGACATTGCCAGAGCGAGGGACACAGAGAGCGAGGGACACTGCGAGAGCGAGGGACACTGCGAGAGCGAGGGACACTGCGAGAACGAGGGACAAAGCGAGAGCGAGGGACACTGCGAGAACGAGGGACACTGCGAGAGCGAGGGACACAGCGAGAGCGAGGGACACAGCGAGAGTGAGGGACACAGCGAGAGCGAGGGACACAGCGATAGAGGGACACAGAGAGAGAGCTACACAGAGCGAGGGACACTGCGAGAACGAGGGACACAGCGAGAGCGAGGGACACTGCGAGAGCGAGGGACACACAGAGAGCGAGGGACACACAGAGAGCGAGAGACACACAGAGAGCGAGGGTCACAGAGAACGAGGGACCCACAGAGAGCGAGGGGCCCACAGAGAGCGAGGGACCCACAGAGAGCGAGGGACCCACAGACAGCGAGGGACACAGAGAGAGCGAGGGACACAGCTAGAGCGAGGGACACAGAGAGAGAGTGAGGGACACAGCGAGAGAGGAGGGGACACAGCGAGAGAGAGGGGGACACAGCGAGAGAGCGAGGGACACAGCGAGAGAGCGAGGGACACAGCGCGAGAGAGAGGGACACAGCGAGAGAGAGAGGGACACAGCGAGAGAGAGGAGAACACACCGAGAGAGAGGGGGACACAGCGAGAGAGCGAGGAACACAGCCAGAGAGAGAGAGGAACACAGCGAGAGCGAGAGAGGGACACAGCGAGAGAGAGAGGGACACAGCGAGAGAGAGAGGGACACAGCGAGAGAGAGAGAGGGACGCAGCGAGAGAGAGAGAGGGACACAGCGAGAGAGAGGGACACAGCGAGAGAGAGAGAGAGGGACTCAGCGAGAGAGAGAGAGAGGGACACAGCGCGAGATAGAGGGACACAGCGAGAGAGAGAGGGACACAGCGCGAGAGAGGGACACAGCGTGAGAGAGAGGGACACAGCGCGAGAGAGAGGGACACAGCGGACACAGCGTGAGAGAGAGGGACACAGCGAGAGAGCGAGGGACACAGCGAGAGAGCGAGGGACACAGCGCGAGAGAGAGGGACACAGCGAGAGAGAGAGGGACACAGCGAGAGAGTGGAGAACACAGCGAGAGAGAGGGGGACACAGCGAGAGAGCGAGAGAGAGAGAGGAACACAGCGAGAGAGAGAGAGGGACACAGCGAGAGAGAGAGGGACACAGCGAGAGAGAGAGAGGGACGCAGCGAGAGAGAGAGAGGGACACAGCGAGAGAGAGGGACACAGCGAGAGAGAGAGAGGGACTCAGCGAGAGAGAGAGAGAGGGACACAGCGCGAGAGAGAGGGACACAGCGAGAGAGAGAGGGACACAGCGCGAGAGAGAGGGACACAGCGTGAGAGAGAGGGACACAGCGTGAGAGAGAGGGACACAGCGTGAGAGAGAGGGACACAGCGCGAGAGAGAGGGACATAGCGCGAGAGCGAGGGACACAGAGAGAGCGCGGGACACAGAGAGAGCGCGGGACACAGAGAGAGCGCGGGACACAGAGAGAGCGCGGGACACAGAGAGAGCGAGGGACACAGAGAGAGCGAGGGACACAGAGAGAGCGAGGGGCACAGAGAGAGCGAGGGACACAGAGAGAGCGAGGGACACAGAGAGCGAGGGACACAGCGAGAGCGAGGGACACAGAGAGATTGAGAGGGACACAGCGTGAGAGTTGGACACAGCGAGAGAGTGAGGGACACACCAAGAGTGTGGGGGACAGAGAGAGCGAGGGACACTGCGAGAGCGAGGGACACTGCGAGAGCGAGGGACACTGCGAGGACGAGGGACACAGCAAGAGCGAGGGACACAGCGAGAGCGAGAGACACAGCGAAAGACACAGCAAGAGCGAGGGACACAGCGCGAGCGAGAGCGAGGGACACAGCGAGAGCGAGGAACACAGCGAGAGTCAGGGACACAGCGAGAGACACAGCAAGAGCGAGGGACACAGCGCGAGCGAGAGCGAGGGACACAGCGAGAGCGAGGGACACAGCGAGAGCGAGGGACACAGTGAGCGCGAGGGACACTGCGAGAGCGAGGGACACAGAGAGCGAGGAACACTGCGAGAGCGAGGGACACTGCGAGAGCGAGGGACACTGCGACTGCGAGGGACACTGCGACTGCGAGGGACACAGCGAGAGCGAGGGACACACAGAGAGCGAGGGACACACAGAGAGCGAGGGACACACAGAGAGCGAGGGACGCAGAGCGAGGGACACAGAGCGAGGGACACAGAGAGCGAGGGAGACAGAGAGCGAGGGAGACAGAGAGCGAGGGACACAGAGAGCGAGGGACACAGAGAGCGAGGGACACAGAGCGAGGGACACAGAGCGAGGGACACAGAGCGAGGGACACAGAGCGAGGAACACAGAGCGAGGGACACAAGGGACACAGAGCGAGGGACAGAGTGAGCGAGGGACACAGGGAGAGCGAGGGACACAGCGAGAGCGAGGGACACAGAGAGAGCGAGGGACACAGTGAGCGCGAGGGACACAGAGAGAGCGAGGGACACAAAGAGAGAGAGGGACACAGCAAGAGAGAGAGGGACACAGCGAGAGAGCGAGGGACACAACGAGAGAGAGGGGGAGACAGCGAGAGAGAGGGACACAGCGAGAGAGAGAGTGACACAGCGAGAGAGAGAGGGACACAGCGAGAGAGATGGACACAGCGCGAGGGTGAGGGACACAGCGAGAGAGAGAGGGACACAGCAAGAGAGATGGACACAGCGAGAGAGATGGACACAGCGAGAGAGTGAGGGACACAGCGAGCGAGGGACACAGAGAGAGCGAGGGACACAGAGAGAGCGAGGGACACAGATAGAGAGAGACACAGCGAGAGCGAGAGGGACACAGCGAGAGAGAGAGGGACACAGCGAGTGAGAGGGGGACACAGCGAGAGAGAGAGGGACACAGCGAGAGAGAGATGGACACAGCGAGCGAGACGGTGGGCAGTGAGAGAGAGGGACACAGCGAGAGAGAGGGCGACATAGCGAGCGAGGGACACAGAGAGAGCGAGGGACACAGAGAGAGCGGGGGACACAGAGAGAGCGGGGGACACAGAGAGAGCGGGGGACACTGAGAGAGCGGGGGACACAGAGAGAGCGGGGTACACACAGAGAGCGGGGGGCACAGAGAGAGCGAAGGACACAGAGAGAGCGAGGGACACAGAGAGCGAGGGACAGAGAGAGCGAGGGACACAGAGAGCGAGGGACGCAGAGAGCGAGGGACACAGTGAGCGAGGGACACAGAGAGAGCGAGGGACACAGAGAGAGCGAGGGACACCGAGGGAGCGAGGGACACAGAGAGCGAGGGACACAGAGAGCAAGGGACACAGAGAGCGAAGGACACAGAGAGCGAGGGACACAGAGAGCAAGGGACACAGAGAGCGACGGACACAGAGAGCGAGGGACACAGAGAGAGCGAGGGACATAGAAGAGAGAGCGAGGGATACAGAGAGCGAGGGATACAGAGAGCAAGGGACACAGAGAGAGCGAGGAATACAGAGAGAGCGAGGGACACAGAGATAGCGATGGACATATAGAGAGCGAGGGACACAGAGAGAGCGAGGGACACAGAGAGAGCGAGGGATACAGAGAGTGCGAGGGACACAGAGGGAGCGAGGCACACAGAGAGCGAGGGACACAGAGAGCGAGGGACACAGAGAGCGAGGGACACAGATCGCGAGGGACACAGATAGCGAGGGACACAGAGAGAGAGGGGCACATAGAGAGAGGGGCACAGAGAGAGCGAGGGACACAGAGAGAGCGAGGGACACAGAGAGAGCGAGGGACACAGAGAGAGCGAGGGACACTGAGAGAGCGAGGGACACTGAGAGAGCGAGGGACACAGAGAGAGCGAGGGACACAGAGAGAGTGAGGGACACAGAGGGAGCGAGGGACACAGAGAGAGAGGGACACAGAGAGAGTGGGACACAGAGAGAGTGGGACAGAGAGGGACACAGCGAGAGAGAGTGGGTCAGAGAGAGAGAATGACACAGCAAGAGAGCCAGAGAGAGGGGGACACATAGAGGGGGAGGGACACAGCGAGAGAAAGAGCGAGCGACAAAGTGAGAGAGCGAGGGACACAGCGAGAGAGAGAGAGACACAGCGAGAGAGAGCGAGGGACAAAGCGAGAGAGAGAGAGGGACACAGCGAGAGAGAGAGGGACTCAGCGAGAGAGAGAGAGGGACACAGCGAGACAGAGAGGGACACAGCGAGAGAGAGCGATGGGCACAACGAGAGAGAGGGGGACACAGCGACAGAGACGGGGACACAGCGACAGAGAGCGAGGGACACCGCGAGAGAGCGAGGGACACACAGAGAGCGAGGGACACACAGAGAGCGAGCGACACACGGAGAGCGAGGGACACACAGAGAGCAAGGGAGACACAGAGAGCGAGGGACACAGAGAGAGCGAGGGACACAGTGAGAGCGAGGGACACGGAGAGCAAGGAACACAGAGAGAGCGAGGGACACAGTGAGAGCGAGCGACACAGCGAGAGCGAGGGACACAGCGAGAGCGAGGGACACAGCGAGAGCGAGGGACACAGCGAGAGCGAGGGACACAGAGAGATAGGGCCACAGAGAGATAGCGACAGAGTGAGAGTGGGACAGAGAGAGAGTGGGACAGAGAGGGACACAGCGAGAGAGAGTGGGTCAGAGAGAGAGGGACACAGCGAGAGAGCCAGAGAGAGGGGGACACAGAGAGAGCGAGGGACACAGAGCAAGCGGGGGTCACAGAGAGAGCGTGGGACACAGAGACAGCGGGGGACACAGAGAGAGCGGTGGACACAGAGAGAGCGGGGGACGCAGAGAGAGCGAGGACCACAGAGAGCGAGGGACACAGAGAGCGAGGGACACAGAGAGCGAGGGACACAGAGAGCGAGGGACACGGGGAGCGAGCGACACGGGGAGCGAGGGACACGGGGAGCGAGGGACACGGGGAGCGAGGGACACGGGGACCGAGGGACACGGGGACCGAGGGACGCAGAGAGTGAGGGATGCAGAGAGTGAAGGACGCACAGAGCGAGGGACGCAGAGTGCTGGGGACACGGAGAGCGAGGGACACGGAGAGCAAGGAACACAGAGAGAGCGAGGGACACAGAGAGAGCGAGGGACACAGCGAGAGCGAGGGACACAGCGAGAGCGAGGGACACAGCGAGAGCGAGGGACACAGAGAGAGAGTGACACAGAGAGATAAGGACACAGAGAGATAGGGACAGAGTGAGAGTGGGACAGAGAGAGAGTGGGACAGAGAGGGACACAGCGAGAGAGAGTGGGTCAGAGAGAGAGGGACACAGCGAGAGAGACAGAGAGAGGGGGACACAGAGAGAGAGAGGGACACAGAGCGAGCGGGGGGTCACAGAAAGAGCGGGGGACACAGAGAGAGCGGGGGACACAGAGAGAGCGGGGGACAGAGAGAGAGCGAGGACCACAGAGAGCGAGGGACACAGAGAGCGAGGGACACAGAGAGCTGGGACACAGAGAGCGAGGGACACAGAGAGCGAGGGACACAGAGAGCGAGGGACACAGAGAGCGAGGGACACGGGAAGCGAGGGACACGGGGAGCGAGGGACACGGGGAGCGACGGACACGGGGAGCGAGGGACACGGGGAGCAAGAGACACGGGGAGCGAGGGAGACGGGGCGCGAGGAAAACAGAGTGAGCGAGGGACACAGCGAGTGTGAGGGACACAGAGAGCGAGGCACACAGCGAGAGCGGGAGACACACCAAGAGTGAGGGACACAGAGAGCGAGGGGAACAGAGAGAGCGAATGACACAGAGAGAGGGGGGGACACAGCGAGAGAGACAGAGCGAGGGGGACACATCGAGGGAGGGAGACACATAGCAGGAGAGGGACAAAGAGAGAGCGTGGGACACAGAGAGAGCGTGGGACACAGAGAGAGCGAGGGACACAGAGAGAGCGAGGGACACAGCGAGAGCGAGCGACACAGCGAGAGCGAGGGACACAGCGAGAGCGAGGGACAGAGAGAGAGTGGGACAGAGAGGGACACAGCGAGAGAGAGTGGGTCAGAAAGAGAAAATGACACAGCGAGAGAGCCAGTGAGAGGGGGACACATAGAGGGAGAGGGACACAGCGAGAGAAAGAGCGAGCGACAAAGTGAGAGAGAGCAAGGGACACAGCGAGAGAGAGCGAGGGACACAGCAAGAGAGAGCGAGGGACACAGTGAGAGAGAGCGAGGGACACAGCGAGAGAAAGCGAGGGGCACAGCGAGAGAGAGAGAGGGACACAGTGAGAGAGAGAGAGGGACACAGCGAGAGAGAAGGACACAGCGAGAGAGAGTGACACAGCGAGAGAGAGGGACACAGCGAGAGAGAGGGACACAGCGAGAGAGAAGGACACAGCGAGAGAGAGGGGGACACAACGAGAGAGAGAGGGACACAGCGAGAGAGAGAGGGACACAGCGAGAGAGAGAGGGACACGGAGAGCGAGGGACACGGAGCGCGAGGAACACACAGAGAGCGAGGGACACGCAGAGAGCGAGGGACACGCAGAGAGCGAGGGACGCACAGAGCGAGGGACGCACAGAGCGAGAGACGCACATAGCGAGGGACGCACAGAGCGAGGGACGCACAGAGCGAGGGACGCACAGAGCGAGGGACGCACAGAGCGAGGGACGCACAGAGCGAGGGACACAGAGCGAGGGACACAGAGCGAGGGACACAGAGCGAGGGACACAGAGCGAGGGACACAGAGCAATGGACACAGAGCGAGGGACACAGAGCGAGGGACACAGTGAGCGAGGGACGCAGACAGTGAGGGACGCGGAGAGTGAGGGACACAGAGGGCGAGGGACACAGAGGGCGAGGGACACGGAGAGCTTGGGACACGGAGAGCGAGAACACAGAGAGAGCGAGGGACACAGCGAGAGCGAGCGACACAGCGAGAGCGAGGGACTCAGCGAGAGCGAGGGACGCAGAGAGTGAGAGATGCACAGAGCGAGGGACGCACAGAGCGAGGGACGCACAGAGCGAGGGACGCAGAGAGCGAGGGACACGGAGAGCGAGGGACACGGAGAGCGAGGAACACGGAGAGTGAGCGACACAGCGAGAGCGAGGGACACAGCGAGAGCGGGCGACACAGCGAGAGCGAGGGACACAGCGAGAGCGAGGGACACAGCGAGAGGGAGGGACACAGAAAGAGAGGGACACAGAGAGAGCGAGGGACACAGCGAGAGCGAGGGACACATCCAGAGCGAGGGACACATCCAGAGCGAGCGACACAGCGAGAGCGAGGGACACAGCGAGAGCGAGGGACACAGAGAGAGGGACACAGAGAGAGAGGGACAATGAGAGAGAGGGACACAGAGAGAGAGGGACAGAGTGAGAGTGGGACAGAGTGAAAGTGGGACAGAGTGAGAGTGGGACAGAGAGAGAGTGGGACAGAGAGGGACACAGCGAGAGAAAGTGGGTCAGAGAGAGAGAGGGACACAGCGAGAGAGCCAGAGAGAGGGGGACACAGAGAGAGCGAGGGACACAGAGAGAGCGGGGGACACAGAGAGAGCGGGGGCACAGAGAGAGCGGGGGACACAGAGAGAGCGAGGACCACAGAGAGCGAGGACCACAGAGAGCGAGGGACACAGAGAGCGAGGGGCACAGAGCGCGAGGGACACGGGGAGCGAGGGACGTGGGGAGCGAGGGACACGGGGAGCGAGGGACACGGGGAGCGAGGGACACGGGGAGCGAGGGACACGGGGAGCGAGGGAAACGGGGAGCGAGGGAGATGGGGAGTGAGGAAAACAGAGTGAGCGAGGGACACAGCGAGTGCGAGGGACACAGAGAGAGCGAGGGACACAGCGAGAGCGGGAGACACAGCAAGAGTGAGGGACACAGCGAGAGCGAGGGGAACAGAGAGAGCGAAGGACACAGAGAGGGGGGGGACACAGCGAGAGAGACAGAGAGAGGGGGACACATCGAGGGAGGGGGACACATAGCAGGAGAGGGACAAAGAGAGAGCGTGGGACACAGAGAGCGAGGGACACAGCGAGAGAGAGCGAGGGACACAGCAAGAGAGAGCGAGGGACACAGTGAGAGAGAGCGAGGGACACAGCGAGAGAAAGCGAGGGGCACAGCGAGAGAGAGAGAGGGACACAGTGAGAGAGAGAGAGGGACACAGCGAGAGAGAAGGACACAGCGAGAGAGAGTGACACAGCGAGAGAGAGGGACACAGCGAGAGAGAGGGACACAGCGAGAGAGAAGGACACAGCGAGAGAGAGGGGGACACAACGAGAGAGAGAGGGACACAGCGAGAGAGAGAGGGACACAGCGAGAGAGAGAGGGACACGGAGAGCGAGGGACACGGAGCGCGAGGAACACACAGAGAGCGAGGGACACGCAGAGAGCGAGGGACACGCAGAGAGCGAGGGACGCACAGAGCGAGGGACGCACAGAGCGAGAGACGCACATAGCGAGGGACGCACAGAGCGAGGGACGCACAGAGCGAGGGACGCACAGAGCGAGGGACGCACAGAGCGAGGGACGCACAGAGCGAGGGACACAGAGCGAGGGACACAGAGCGAGGGACACAGAGCGAGGGACACAGAGCGAGGGACACAGAGCAATGGACACAGAGCGAGGGACACAGAGCGAGGGACACAGTGAGCGAGGGACGCAGACAGTGAGGGACGCGGAGAGTGAGGGACACAGAGGGCGAGGGACACAGAGGGCGAGGGACACGGAGAGCTTGGGACACGGAGAGCGAGAACACAGAGAGAGCGAGGGACACAGCGAGAGCGAGCGACACAGCGAGAGCGAGGGACTCAGCGAGAGCGAGGGACGCAGAGAGTGAGAGATGCACAGAGCGAGGGACGCACAGAGCGAGGGACGCACAGAGCGAGGGACGCAGAGAGCGAGGGACACGGAGAGCGAGGGACACGGAGAGCGAGGAACACGGAGAGTGAGCGACACAGCGAGAGCGAGGGACACAGCGAGAGCGGGCGACACAGCGAGAGCGAGGGACACAGCGAGAGCGAGGGACACAGCGAGAGGGAGGGACACAGAAAGAGAGGGACACAGAGAGAGCGAGGGACACAGCGAGAGCGAGGGACACATCCAGAGCGAGGGACACATCCAGAGCGAGCGACACAGCGAGAGCGAGGGACACAGCGAGAGCGAGGGACACAGAGAGAGGGACACAGAGAGAGAGGGACAATGAGAGAGAGGGACACAGAGAGAGAGGGACAGAGTGAGAGTGGGACAGAGTGAAAGTGGGACAGAGTGAGAGTGGGACAGAGAGAGAGTGGGACAGAGAGGGACACAGCGAGAGAAAGTGGGTCAGAGAGAGAGAGGGACACAGCGAGAGAGCCAGAGAGAGGGGGACACAGAGCGAGGGACACAGAGCGAGGGACACAGAGTGAGGGACACAGAGCGAGGGACACAGAGCAATGGACACAGAGCGAGGGACACAGAGCGAGGGACACAGTGAGCGAGGGACGCAGACAGTGAGGGACGCGGAGAGTGAGGGACACAGAGGGCGAGGGACACAGAGGGCGAGGGACACGGAGAGCTTGGGACACGGAGAGCGAGAACACAGAGAGAGCGAGGGACACAGCGAGAGCGAGCGACACAGCGAGAGCGAGGGACTCAGCGAGAGCGAGGGACGCAGAGAGTGAGAGATGCACAGAGCGAGGGACGCACAGAGCGAGGGACGCACAGAGCGAGGGACGCAGAGAGCGAGGGACACGGAGAGCGAGGGACACGGAGAGCGAGGAACACGGAGAGTGAGCGACACAGCGAGAGCGAGGGACACAGCGAGAGCGGGCGACACAGCGAGAGCGAGGGACACAGCGAGAGCGAGGGACACAGCGAGAGGGAGGGACACAGAAAGAGAGGGACACAGAGGGAGCGAGGGACACAGCGAGAGCGAGGGACACATCCAGAGCGAGGGACACATCCAGAGCGAGCGACACAGCGAGAGCGAGGGACACAGCGAGAGCGAGGGACACAGAGAGAGGGACACAGAGAGAGAGGGACAATGAGAGAGAGGGACACAGAGAGAGAGGGACAGAGTGAGAGTGGGACAGAGTGAAAGTGGGACAGAGTGAGAGTGGGACAGAGAGAGAGTGGGACAGAGAGGGACACAGCGAGAGAAAGTGGGTCAGAGAGAGAGAGGGACACAGCGAGAGAGCCAGAGAGAGGGGGACACAGAGAGAGCGAGGGACACAGAGAGAGCGGGGGACACAGAGAGAGCGGGGGCACAGAGAGAGCGGGGGACACAGAGAGAGCGAGGACCACAGAGAGCGAGGACCACAGAGAGCGAGGGACACAGAGAGCGAGGGGCACAGAGCGCGAGGGACACGGGGAGCGAGGGACGTGGGGAGCGAGGGACACGGGGAGCGAGGGACACGGGGAGCGAGGGACACGGGGAGCGAGGGACACGGGGAGCGAGGGACACGGGGAGCGAGGGAGATGGGGAGTGAGGAAAACAGAGTGAGCGAGGGACACAGCGAGTGCGAGGGACACAGAGAGAGCGAGGGACACAGCGAGAGCGGGAGACACAGCAAGAGTGAGGGACACAGCGAGAGCGAGGGGAACAGAGAGAGCGAAGGACACAGAGAGGGGGGGGACACAGCGAGAGAGACAGAGAGAGGGGGACACATCGAGGGAGGGGGACACATAGCAGGAGAGGGACAAAGAGAGAGCGTGGGACACAGAGAGCGAGGGACACAGCGAGAGCGAGGGACGTAGCGAGAGCGAAGGACGCAGAGAGAGCGAGGGACGCAGAGAGAGCGAGGGACGCAGAGAGAGCGAGGGACGCAGAGAGAGCGAGGGACACAGAGAGCGAGGGACATAGAGAGAGCGAGGGACAGAGAGAGAGCGAGGGACACAGAGAGAGCGATACAGAGAGAGCGAGGGACACAGAGAGTGAGGGACAAAGAGAGCGAGGGACACAGAGAGATCGAAGTCACAGCGAGAGCGAGGGACACAAAGAGAGCGAAGGACACAAAGAGCGAGGGACACAGAGAGAGCGAGGGACACAGAGAGAGCGAGGGACACAGCGAGAGCGAGGGACAGCGAGAGCAGGAGACACAGCAAGGGTGAGGGACACAGAGAGAGCGAGGGGAACAGAGAGAGCGAAGGACAGAGAGAGAGGTGGGGACACAGCGAGAGAGACAGAGAGAGGGGGACACATCGAGGAAGGGGGACACATAGCAGGAGAGGGACAAAGAGAGAGCGTAGGACACAGAGAGAGCGAGGGACACAGTGAGAGCGCGAGACACAGAGTGAGCGAGGGACGCAGAGAGAGCGAGGGACGCAGAGAGAGCGAGGGACGCAGAGAGAGCGAGGGACACAGAGAGAGCGAGGGACACAGAGCGAGCGAGGGACACAGAGAGCGAGGGACACAGAGAGAGCGAGGGACACAGAGAGAGCGAGGGACACATAGAGAGCGATACAGACAGAGCGAGGGACACAGAGAGCGAGGGACACAGAGAGCGATGGACACAGAGAGCAAGGGACACAGAGAGATCGAAGGACACAGAGAGAGCGAGGGACACAAAGAGAGCGAAGGGCACAGAGAGCGAGGGACAGAAAGAGAGCGAGGGACACAGCGAGAGCGAGGGATTCAGCGAGAGCGAGGGACACGGAGAGCGAGGGACACGGAGCGCGAGGAACACACAGAGAGCGAGGGACACGCAGAGAGCGAGGGACACGCAGAGAGCGAGGGACGCACAGAGCGAGGGGCGCACAGAGCGAGGGACGCACAGAGCGAGGGACGCACAGAGCGAGGGACACAGAGCGAGGGACACAGAGCGAGGGACACAGAGCGAGGGACACAGAGCGAGGGACACAGTGAGCGAGGGACGCAGAGAGTGAGGGACGCGGAGAGCGAGGGACGCGGAGGGCGAGGGACACGGAGGGCGAGGGACACGGAGAGCGAGGGACACGGAGAGCGAGAACAGAGAGAGCGAGGGACTCAGCGAGAGCGAGGGACGCAGAGAGTGAGGGATGCACAGAGCGAGGGACGCACAGAGCGAGGGACGCACAGAGCGAGGGACGCAGAGGGCGAGGGACACGGAGAGCGAGGGACACGGAGAGCGAGGAACACGGAGAGCGAGCGACACAGCAAGAGCGAGGGACACAGCGAGAGCGAGCGACACAGCGAGAGCGAGGGACACAGCGAGAGTGAGGGACACAGCGAGAGCGAGGGACACAGAGAGAGAGGGACACAGAGAGAGAGGGACAATGAGAGAGAGGGACACAGAGAGAGAGGGACAGAGTGAGAGTGGGACAGAGTGAGAGTGGGACAGAGTGAGAGTGGGACAGAGAGGGACACAGCGAGAGAAAGTGGGTCAGAGAGAAAGAGGGATACAGCGAGAGAGCCAGAGAGAGGGGGACACAGAGAGAGCGAGGGACACAGAGAGAGCGGGGGACACAGAGAGAGCGGGGGCACAGAGAGAGCGGGGGACACAGAGAGAGCGAGGACCACAGAGAGCGAGGACCACAGAGTGCGAGGGACACAGAGAACGAGGGGCACAGAGCATGAGGGACACGGGGAGCGAGGGACACGGGGAGCGAGGGACACGGGGAGCGAGGGACACGGGGAGCGAGGGACACGGTGAGCGAGGGAGACGGGGAGCGAGGAAAACAGAGTGAGCGAGGGACACAGCGAGTGCGAGGGATACAGAGAGAGCGAGGGACACAGCGAGAGCTGAGACACAGCAAGAGTGAGGGACACAGCGAGAGCGAGGGGAACAGAGAGAGCGAAGGACACAGAGAGAGGGGGGGACACAGCGAGAGAGACAGAGAGAGGGGGACACATCGAGGGAGGGGGACACATAGCAGGAGAGGGACAAAGAGAGAGCGTGGGACACAGAGAGCGAGGGACACAGCGAGGGCGAGTGACACAGCGAGAGCGAGGGACGCAGAGAGAGCGAGGGACGCAGAGAGAGCGAGGGACACAGAGAGAGTGAGGGACACAGAGAGAGCGAGGGACATAGAGAGAGCGAGGGACACAGAGAGAGCGAGGGACACAGAGAGAGCGATACAGAGAGAGCGAGGGACACAAAGAGAGCGAAGGACACAAAGAGCGAGGGACACAGCGAGAGCGAGGGACACAGCGAGAGCGAGGGGCAGCGAGAGCGGGAGACACAGCAAGAGTGAGGGACACAGAGAGAGCGAGGGGAACAGAGAGAGCGAAGGACAGAAAGAGAGGTGGGGACACAGCGAGAGAGACAGAGAGAGGGGGACACATCGAGGGAGGGGGACACATAGCAGGAGAGGGACAAAGAGAGAGCGTAGGACACAGAGAGAGCGAGGGACACAGCGAGAGCGCGAGACACAGAGTGAGCGAGGGACGCAGAGAGAGTGAGGGATGCAGAGAGAGCGAGGGACGCAGAGAGAGCGAGGGACACAGAGAGAGCGAGGGACACAGAGCGAGCGAGGGACACAGAGAGCGAGGGACACAGAGAGAGCGAGGGACACAGAGAGAGCGAGGGACACATAGAGAGCGATACAGAGAGAGCGAGGGACACAGAGAGCGAGGGACACAGAGAGCGATGGACACAGAGAGCGAGGGACACAGAGAGATCGAAGGACACAGAGAGAGCGAGGGACACAAAGAGAGCGAAGGACACAGAGTGCGAGGGACAGAAAGAGAGCGAGGGACACAGCGAGAGCGAGCGACACAGCGAGAGCGAGGGACACAGCGAGAGCGAGGGACACAGCGAGAGCGAGGGACACAGAGAGAGAGGGACACAGAGAGAGAGGGACAATGAGAGAGAGGGACACAGAGAGAGAGGGACAGAGTGAGAGTGGGACAGAGTGAGAGTGGGACAGAGTGAGAGTGGGACAGAGAGGGACACAGCGAGAGAAAGTGGGTCAGAGAGAAAGAGGGATACAGCGAGAGAGCCAGAGAGAGGGGGACACAGAGAGAGCGAGGGACACAGAGCGAGCGGGGGACACAGAGAGAGCGGGGGCACAGAGAGAGCGGGGGACACAGAGAGAGCGAGGACCACAGAGAGCGAGGACCACAGAGTGCGAGGGACACAGAGAGCGAGGGGCACAGAGCGTGAGGGACACGGGGAGCGAGGGACACGGGGAGCGAGGGACACGGGGAGCGAGGGACACGGGGAGCGAGGGACACGGGGAGCGAGGGAGACGGGGAGCGAGGAAAACAGAGTGAGCGAGGGACACAGCGAGTGCGAGGGATACAGAGAGAGCGAGGGACACAGCGAGAGCGGGAGACACAGCAAGAGTGAGGGACACAGCGAGAGCGAGGGGAACAGAGAGAGCGAAGGACAGAGAGAGAGGGGGGGACACAGCGAGAGAGACAGAGAGAGGGGGGACACATCGAGGGAGGGGGACACATAGCAGGAGAGGGACAAAGAGAGAGCGTAGGACACAGAGAGAGCGAGGGACACAGCGAGAGCGAGGGACACAGAGTGAGTGAGGGACACAGAGAGAGCGAGGGACGCAGAGAGAGCGAGGGACGCAGAGAGAGCGAGGGACGCAGAGAGAGCGAGGGACACAGAGAGCGAGGGACACAGAGAGAGCGAGGGACACAGAGAGAGCGAGGGACACAGAGAGAGCGATACAGAGAGAGCGAGGCACACAGAGAGCGAGGGACACAGAGAGCGAGGGAAACAGATAGAAAGAGGTACGCAGTGAAAGAGAGGGATAGAGTGAGATAGGACACAGAGAGACAGGGACACAGAGGGAGAGAGGGATACAGAGAGGGGCAGAGAGAGGTGGGCACACAGAGAGAGTGAGGGACACACACAGAGAAAGAGATACACAGTGGGTCAGGATGTGAGGTTTCGGGGACGTGAGTGGGCAGGATGTGAGGGTTAGGGGACATGAGGGTGTGATGGTGTGAGGGTGCCAGGACGTGAGGCAGTCAGGACATTGGTGTTATCAAAATGACCGTTTTCATTGAATCCAAATTGTTTCATTATAAATTCTAATCTGAGGAATTGAAATCACAGCATTTCAGTGAAAAATCCCATTGAACCCCCTTGTCTAATAAAATGATGTTGTTGCCGATGACCATGTATTGATTCAGGAATAAACTTTACATCTCACAGTGTGAAAAAATAAAATTGAATCCAAATTTATAGAGCAACTCATTGAAGAAATCTGTCTGTGAACAACACGTAAAATATGAAGTGAAACTTTGCAATGAGCTTTGTTTTTGTGGCCAGGAATCTACTCTTAAAATGGAGGCAGAAATGAAGTTGTGTTTAACTCACATTCTGTGATTTCTTGCTGGTTTTTACTCATTCTATGGAAAGCCTTCCTAAGGCGACAGACGAATGGTTATTCCAAACATCAGAAATTCTGAGGGAAACAAATGTTAAACCAAAGACAGAAATAATGACAGGACATTGCTGAATCTCTTGTTGACTGCTGAATTAACATAACCATAGACAGGACAAGTGTCTTCCTTAGCAGACACAGGAACCACACCGAGGGGGACATTCCTGACAGAACGTCGGGGGTGGGGTCTGTACACAGGTCACTGAGGAGATCTTAGTCCAAACTGTTTCGAATCATTTCCCAAATGTTTGACAACATTTGTGGCACATCCAAAATTTAAGATACTTTGCTGTCTGTATTCTGTGAATCCAGCTGTGAAATATCTTCACTTCAATGTCTTTTCCCCAACACTATCCCCATATCCCTTTATTTCAATGGCATTTAGAAATCAGTCAATTTCTGCATTAAACTTAATCAATAGCTTTCCATCTTTGAGAGTGGAGAAATCACCAGGAATGTGGGATTTGATCTCCAGGGTTAGGTTGGAGAAACAGGGCTCGTTCAGGCCCTATTGAACCAATATCTCCTCCTAGGACAGTCTGGCAATCTCACTATCAGCCAATTGACCCTCCGCTGCACTCCCTCTCTGGCAACTATATCCTTTCTATGTTAGGGAGACCAAAACTGTACACAGTACTCCAGGTGTGGTCTCACCAAGGCCTTGTGTAACTGCAGTAAGACATCTCCACTTCTGAACTCAAATCCCTCTTGCACTGAAGGCCAACATATCATTGGTCTTCTTAACTGCTGCTGCACCCCCTCTCTACTTTCAGTGACTGGTGTACGAGGACAGCCAGCTCTCTTTCTACATCCACATTCCCCAACAAATCACTGTTTAAATCAGACACTTTCCATCAGTATTTTGTTATACCAACGTGTACAAATGTCAGAAATGACTGTGCTGTGCTCACCTAAAATGGCCACCATTAAGTAACTTAAAATGGCTGACTGCTGATCGTGGATTTTGTTTTGACAATATTCCCAGACAGACAGAGAGAGAAGTAGAAACAGAGAGATGAAGAAACTAATAGAAGACATTTATTTGAGATTTTGAAACTCCATCAAACATGACCAGCAACATCATGGGGTTAGACACAGATTCCTCGACACTGTCCCTGGCAAACACTCCCAGGACAGGTACATCACGGGGTTAGATACGGAGTAAAGCTCCCTGTATACTCTCCCCATAAAACACTCCCAGGACAGGTACAGCACGGGGTTAGATAGAGTAAAGCTCCCTCTACACTGTCCCCATCAAACACTCCCAGGGCAGGTACAGCACGGGGTTAGATAGAGTAAAGCTCCCTCTACACTGACCCCATCAAACACTCCCAGGGCAGGTACAGCACGGGGTTAGATAGAGTAAAGCTCCATCTACACTGTCCCCATCAAACACTCCCAGGACAGGTGCAGCACGGGGTTAGATACAGAGTAAAGCTCCCTGTACACAGTCCCCATCAAACACTCCCAGGACAGGTACAGCACGGGATGAGATCCAGAGTCAAGCTCCCTCCACATTGTCCCCATTAAACACTCCCAGGGCAGGGACAACACGGGGTGAGATACAGAGTAGCGAGGGACGCACAGAGAGTGAGGGACGCAGAGCGAGGGACGCAGAGCGAGGGACACAGAGAGCGAGGGACACAGAGAGCGAGGGACACAGAGAGCGAGGGACACAGAGAGCAAGGGACACAGAGCGAGGGACACAGAGCGAGGGACACAGAGCGAGGGACACAGAGCGAGGGACACAAGGGACAAAGAGCGAGGGACAGAGTGAGCGAGGGACGCAGAGAGCGAGGGACGCAGAGAGCGAGGGACGCAGAGCGAGGTACGCAGAGAGCGAGGTACGCAGAGAGCGAAGTACGCAGAGAGCGAGGTACGCAGAGAGCGAGGGATGCTGAGAGCGAGGGACGCAGAGAGCGAGAGACACAGAGAGAGAGGGACACAGAGAGAGGGACACAGAGAGAGATGGACAGAGAGGGACACAGCGAGAGAGCCAGAGAGAGGGGGACACATAGAGGGAGAGGGACACATAGAGGGAGTGAGGGACACAGCGGGAGAAATAGCGAGGGACACAGCGAGTGTGAGCGAGGGACACAGCGAGAGAGAGCGAGGGACACAGCGAGAAAGAGCGAGGGACACAGCGAGAGAGAGCGAGGGACACAGCGAGAGAGAGCGAGGGACACAGCGAGAGAGCCAGAGAGAGGGGGACACATAGAGGGAGAGGGACACATAGAGGGAGTAAGGGACACAGCGGGAGAAAGAGCGAGGGACACAGCGAGTGAGAGCGAGGGACACAGCGAGAAAGAGCGAGGGACACAGCGAGAGAGAGCGAGGGACACAGCGAGAGAGAGCGAGGGACACAGCGAGAGAGAGCGAGGGACACAGCTAGAGAGAGTGAGGGACACCGCGGGAGAGAGGGACACAGCGAGAGAGAGGGACACAGCGAGAGAGAGGGACACAGCGAGAGAGAGGGACACCGAGAAAGAGAGAGGCACAGAGAGAGCGAGGGTCACAGAGAGAGCGAGGGACACAGAGAGAGCGAGGGACACAGAGAGCGAGGGACAGAGAGAGCGAGGGACACAGAGAGCGAGGGACACACAGAGAGCGAGGGACACGCAGAGAGCGAGGGACACACAGAGAGCGAGGGACACACAGAGAGCGAGGGATACACAGAGAGCGAGGAACGCAGAGCGAGCGACACAGAGAACGAGCGACACAGAGAGCGAGGGACACAGAGCGAGGGACACAGAGCGAGGGACACAGAGCGAGGGACACAGAGCGAGGGACACAAGGCACACAGAGCGAGGGACAGAGTGAGCGAGGGACGCAGAGAGCGAGGGACGCAGAGAGCGAGGGACGCAGAGCGAGGTACGCAGAGAGCAAGGTACGCAGAGAGCGAAGTATGCAGAGAGCGAGGTACGCAGAGAGCGAGGGACGCTGAGAGCGAGGGACGCAGAGAGCGAGGGACAGAGAGAGAGAGAGACACAGAGAGAGAGGGACACAGAGAGAGAGGGACACAGAGAGAGATGGACAGAGAGGGACACAGCGAGAGAGCCAGAGAGAGGGGGACACATAGAGGGAGAGGGACACATAGAGGGAGTGAGGGACACAGCGGGAGAAAGAGCGAGGGACACAGCGAGTGAGAGCGAGGGACACAGCGAGAGAGAGCGAGGGACACAGCGAGAAAGAGCGAGGGACACAGCGAGAGAGAGCGAGGGACACAGCGAGAGAGAGCGAGGGACACAGCGAGAGAGAGCAAGGGACACCGCGGGAGAGAGGGACACAGCGAGAGAGAGGGACACAGCGAGAGAGAGGGACACAGCGAGAGAGAGGGACACAGCGAGAGAGAGGGACACAGCGAGAGAGAGGGACACCGAGAAAGAGAGAGGCACAGAGAGAGCGAGGGTCACAGAGAGAGCGAGGGACAGAGAGAGAGCGAGGGACACAGAGAGCAAGGGACAGAGAGAGCGAGGGGCACAGAGAGCGAGGGACACAGAGAGCGAAGGACACAGAGAGCGAGGGACACAGAGAGCGAGCGACACAGAGAGAGAGGGACACAGAGAGAGTGGGACAGAGAGAGAGTGGGACAGAGAGGGACACAGCGAGAGAGAGTGGGTCAGAGAGAGAGAATGACACAGCAAGAGAGCCAGAGAGAGAGGGACACATGGAGGGGGAGGGACACAGCGAGAGAAAGAGCGAGCGACAAAGTGAGAGAGAGCGAGGGACGCAGCGAGAGAGAGAGAGAGAGACACAGCGAGAGAGAGCGAGGGACACAGCGAGAGAGAGAGAGGGACACAGCGAGAGAGCGAGAGGGACACAGCGAGAGAGAGAGAGGGACACAGCGAGACAGGGAGGGACACAGCGAGAACGAGGGACACAGCAAGAGCGAGGGACACAGCGAGAGCGAGAGCGAGGGACGCAGGGAGAGCGAGGGACACAGCGAATGCGAGGGACACAGAGCGTGAGGTACACTGCGAGAGCGAGGGACACAGAGAGCGAGGGATACTGCGAGAGCGAGGGACACTGCGAGAGCGAGGGACACAGAGAGCGAGGGACACTGCGAGAGCGAGGGACACAGCGAGAGCGAGGGACACAGCGAGAGCGAGGGACACAGCGAATGCGAGGGACACAGAGAGCGCGAGGGACAATGCGAGAGCGAGGGTCACTGCGAGAGCGAGGGACACTGCGAGAGCGAGGGACACACAGAGAGCGAGGGACACACAGAGAGCGTGGGGCACACAGAGAGCGAGGGACACAGAGAGCGAGGGACACAGAGAGCGAGGGCCACACAGAGAGCGAGGGCCACACAGAGAGCGAGGGACACACAGATAGTGAGGGACACACAGAGAGCGAGGTACACACAGAGAGTGAGGGACACACAGAGAGCGAGGGACACATTACGCGACGGACACAGCGCGCGAGGGTCACAGATAGCGAGGGACACAGAGCGCGAGGGACACAGACAGGGACAGAGAGCGCGAGGGACACAGAGCGCGAGGGACACAGAAAGCAAGGGACACAGAGAGCGAGGTACACAGAGAGCGAGGGACACAGAGAGCGAGGGACACAGCGAGAGCAAGGGACACAGCGAGAGAGGGACACAGAGAGAGAGGTACACAGAGAGCGAGGGACACTGCGAGAACGAGGGACACAGCAAGAGCGAGGGACACTGCGAGCGCGAGGGACACACAGAGAGCGAGGGACACAGAGAGCGAGGGACACAGAGAGCGAGGGACACAGAGAGCGAGGGACACAGAAAGGGAGAGACACTGAGAGGGAGGGACACAGAGAGCGAGGGACACAGAGAGCGAGGGACACAGAGAGCGAGGGACACAGCGAAAGCGAGGGACACACAGAGAGCGAGGGACACAGCGAGAGCGAGGGACACTGGGAGCGAGGGACACTGGGAGCGAGGGACACTGGGAGCGAGGGACGCAGAGAGCGAGGGACACAGAGAGCGAGGGACACAGAGAGCGAGGGACACAGAGAGAGAGGGACACATAGAGGGAGCGAGGGACACAGCGAGAGAGCGAGCGAGGGACACAGTGAGAGAGAGAGAGGGACACAGTGAGGGAGAGAGAGGGACACAGCGCGAGAGAGAGAGGGACACAGCGAGAGAGAGAGAGGGACACAGCGAGAGAGAGAGAGGGACACAGCGAGAGAGAGTGGGACACAGCGAGAGAGAGAGGGACACAGCGAGAGAGAGAGGGACACAGCGAGAGACAGAGGGACACAGCGAGATTGAGAGGGACACAGCGAGAGAGTTGGACACAGCGAGAGATTGAGGGACACACCAAGATTGTGGGGGACAGAGAGAGAGAGTGTGACAGAGAGGGACACAGCGAGAGAGAGGGGGACAGAGAGGGGCACAGCAAGAGAGAGGGGGAGACAGTGAGAGACGGACACAGCGAGAGAGACAGAGAGAGGGGGACACATAGAGGGAGAGGGACACAGAGAGAGTGGCACAGATAGAAAGTGGTACGCAGTGAAAGAGAGTGATAGAGTGAGATAGGAGGACACAGAGAGAGACAGGGACACAGAGGGAGAGAGGGATACAGAGAGGGACAGAGAGAGGTGGGCACACAGAGAGAGTGAGGGACACACAGAGAAAGAGGTACACAGCGGGTCAGGATGTGAGGTTTCGGGGACGTGAGTGGGTCAGGATGTGAGGGTTAGGGGACATGAGGGAGTGATGGTGTGAGGGTGCCAGGGCGTGAGGCAGTCAGGACATTGAGGTTATCAAAATGACCGTTTTCATTGAATCCAAATTGTTTCAGTAAATTCTAATCTCAGGAATTGACATCAGAGCATTTCAGTGAAAAATCCCATTGAACCCCCTTGTCTAATAAAATGATGTTGTTGCCGATGACCGTGTATTAATTCAGGAATAAACTGTACATCTCACAGTGTGAAAAAGTCAAATTGAATCCATATTTATAGAGCAGCTCATTGAAGAAATCTGTCTGTGAACAACACGTAAAATATGAAGTGAAACTTTGCAATGAGCTTTGTTTTTGTGGCCAGGAATCTTCTCTTAAAATGGAGGCAGAAATGAAGTTGTGTTTAACTCACATTCTGTGATTTCTTGCTGGTTTTTACTCATTCTATGGAAAGCCTTCCTAAGGCGACAGACGAATGGTTATTCCAAACATCAGAAATTCTGAGGGAAACAAATGTTAAACCAAAGACAGAAATAATGACAGGACATTGCTGAATCTCTTGTTGACTGCCGAATTAACATAACCATAGACAGGACAAGTGCCTTCCTTAGCAGACACAGGAACCACACCGAGGGAGACATTCCTGACAGAACGTCGGGGGTGGGGTCTGTACACAGGTCACTGAGGAGATCTCAGTCCAAACTGTTTCCAATCATTTCCCAAATGTTTGACAACATTTGTGGCACATCCAAAATTTATGATACTTTGCTGTCTGTATTCTGTGAATCCAGCTGTGAAATATCTTCACTTCAATGTCTTTTCCCCAACACTATCCCCATATCCCTTTATGTCAATGGCATTTAGAAATCAGTCAATTTCTGCATTAAACTTAATCAATAGCTTTCCATCTTTGAGAGTGGAGAAATCACCAGGAATGTGGGATTTGATCTCCAGGGTTAGGTTGGAGAAACAGGGCTCGTTCAGGCCCTATTGAACCAATATCTCCTCCTAGGACAGTCTGGCAATCTCACTATCAGCCAATTGACCCTCCGCTGCACTCCCTCTCTGGCAACTATATCCTTTCTATGTTAGGGAGACCGAAACTGTACACAGTACTCCAGGTGTGGTCTCACCAAGGCCTTGTGTAACTGCAGTAAGACATCTCCACTTCTGAACTCAAATCCCTCTTGCAATGAAGGCCAACATATCATTGGTCTTCTTAACTGCTGCTGCACCCCCTCTCTACTTTCAGTGACTGGTGTACGAGGACAGCCAGCTCTCTTTCTACATCCACATTCCCCAACAAATCACTGTTTAAATCAGACACTTTCCATCAGTATTTTGTTATACCAACGTGTACAAATGTCAGAAATGACTGTGCTGTGCTCACCTAAAATGGCCACCATTAAGTAACTTAAAATGGCTGACTGCTGATCGTGGATTTTATTTTGACAATATTCCCAGACAGACAGAGAGAGAAGCAGAAACAGAGAGATGGAGAAACTAATAGAAGACATTTATTTGAGATTTTGAAACTCCATCAAACATGACCAGCAAAGGAACATCATGGGGTTAGACACAGATTCCTCTACATTGTCCCTGGCAAACACTCCCAGGACAGGTACATCACGGGGTTAGATACGGAGTAAAGCTCCCTCCACATTGTCCCCATCAAACACTCCCAGGACAGGTACATCACGGGGTTAGATACAGAGTCGCGAGGGACGCACAGAGAGTGAGGGACGCAGAGCGAGGGACGCAGAGCGAGGGACGCAGAGCGAGGGATACACAGAGAGCGAGGGACACACAGAGAGCGAGGGACACACAGAGAGCGAGGGACACACAGAGAGCGAGGGACACAGAGATAGCGAGGGACACAGAGATAGCGAGGGACACAGAGATAGCGAGGGACACACAGAGAGCGAGGGACACAGAGAGAGCGAGGAACACAGAGAGAGCGAGGACCACAGAGTGCGCGAGGGACACAGAGTGCGCGAGGGACACAGAGTGCGCGAGGGACACAGTGAGAGCGAGGGACACAGCGAGAGCGAGAGACACAGCGAGAGCGAGGGACACAGCAAGAGCGAGGGACACAGCGAGAGCGAGGGACACAGCGAGAGCGAGGGACGCAGGGAGAGGAAGGGACACAGCGAGAGCGAGGGACACAGCGAGAGCGAGGGACACAGCGAGAGCGAGAGCGAGGGACACAGCGAATGCGAGGGACACAGAGCGCGAGGTACACTGTGAGAGCGAGGGACACAGAGAGCGAGGGACACTGCGAGAGCGAGGGACACAGAGAGAGCGAGGGACACTGCGAGAGCGAGGGACACAGAGAGCGCGAGGGACACGGCGAGAGCGAGGGACACAGCGAGAGCGAGAGACACAGCGAGAGCGAGGGACACAGCAAGAGCGAGGGACACAGCGAGAGCGAGGGACACAGCGAGAGCGAGGGACGCAGGGAGAGGAAGGGACACAGCGAGAGCGAGGGACACAGCGAGAGCGAGGGACACAGCGAGAGCGAGAGCGAGGGACACAGCGAATGCGAGGGACACAGAGCGCGAGGTACACTGTGAGAGCGAGGGACACAGAGAGCGAGGGACACTGCGAGAGCGAGGGACACAGAGAGAGCGAGAGACACTGCGAGAGCGAGGGACACAGAGAGCGCGAGGGACACGGCGAGAGCGAGGGACACAGAGAGCGAGGGACACAGAGAGCGCGAGTGACACTGCGAGAGCGACGGACACAGCAAGAGCGAGGGACACAGCGAGAGCGAGGGACACAGCGAGAGCGAGGGACGCAGGGAGAGCAAGGGACACAGCGAGAGTGTGGGACACAGCGAGAGCGAGGACACAGCGAATGCGAGGGACACAGAGCGCGAGGGACAGAGAGAGCGAGGGACAGAGAGAGCGAGGGACACTGCGAGAACGAGGGACACTGCGAGAGCGAGGGACACTGCGAGCGCGAGGAACAATGCGAGCGCGAGGGTCACAGAGTGCGCGAGGGACACAGAGTGCGCGAGGGACACAGAGTGCGCGAGGGACACAGAGTGCGCAAGGGACACAGTGAGAGCGAGGGACACAGCGAGAGCGAGGGACACAGCAAGAGCGAGGGACACAGCGAGAGCGAGGGATACAGCGAGAGCGAGGGACGCAGGGAGAGCAAGGGACACAGCGAGAGCGAGGGACACAGCGAGAGCGAGGGACACAGCGAGAGCGAGAGCGAGGGACACAGCGAATGCGAGGGACACAGAACGCGAGGGACACTGCGAGAGCGAGGGACACAGCGAGAGCGAGGGACACTGCGAGAGCGAGGGACACAGCGAGAGCGAGGGACACAGCGAGAGCGAGGGACACTGCGAGAGCGAGGGACACAGAGAGCGCGAGGGACACTGCGAGAGCGAGGGACACTGTGAGAGCGAGGGACGCTGCGAGAGCGAGGGACACAGAGAGCGCGAGGGACACTGCGAGAGCGAGGGACACAGAGAGCGAGGGACACAGAGAGCGAGGGACACTGCGAGAGCGAGGGACACAGCGAGAACGCGGGACACAGAGAGCGCGAGGGACACTGCGAGAGCGACGGACACAGCAAGAGCGAGGGACACTGCGCGAGTGAGGGACACTGCAAGAGCGAGGGACACTGCGAGAGCGAGGGACACAGAGAGCGAGGGACACTGAGCGCGAGGTACACTGCGAGAGCGAGGGACACAGAGAGCGAGGGACACTGCGAGAGCGAGGGACACAGCGAGAGCAAGGGACACAGCGAGAGCGAGGGACACAGAGAGGGAGGGACACTGCGAGAGCGAGGGACACAGAGAGCGCGAGGGACACTGCGAGAGCGACGGACACAGCAAGAGCGAGGGACACTGCGAGAGCGAGGGACACTGCAAGAGCGAGGGACACAGCGAGAGCGAGGGACACTGCGAGAGCGAGGGACACTGCAAGAGCGAGGGACACAGCGAGCGCGAGGGACACAGAGAGCGCGAGGGACACTGCGAGAGCGAGGGACACTGCGAGAGCGAGGGACACTGCGAGCGCGTGGGACAGAGAGGGATACAGCGAGAGAGAGTGGGTCAGAGAGAGAGGGACACAGCGAGAGAGCCAGAGAGAGGGGGACACAGAGAGAGCGGGGGACACAGAGAGCGAGGGACACTGCGAGAGCGAGGGACACAGCGAGAGCAAGGGACACAGCGAGAGCGAGGGACACAGAGAGCGAGGGACACTGCGAGAGCGAGGGACACAGAGAGCGCGAGGGACACTGCGAGAGCGACGGACACAGCAAGAGCGAGGGACACTGCGAGAGCGAGGGACACTGCAAGAGCGAGGGACACTGCGAGAGCGAGGGACACTGCGAGAGCGAGGGACACAGAGAGCGCGAGGGGCACTGCGAGAGCGAGGGAAACTGCGAGAGCGAGGGACACTGAGCGCGAGGTACACTGCGAGAGCGAGGGACACAGAGAGCAAGGGACACTGCGAGAGCGAGGGACACAGCAAGAGAGAGAGGGACACAGTGAGTGAGAGGGGGACACAGCGAGTGAGAGGGGGACACAGCGAGAGAGAGGGGGACACAGCGAGAGAGAGGGGGACACAGCGAGAGAGACGGTGGACAGCGAGAGAGAGGGACACAGCGAGAGAGGGACACAGTGAGAGAGAGAGGCACACAGCGAGAGAGAGAGGGACACAGCGAGAGAGAGAGGGACACAGCGAGAGAGAGAGGGACACAGCGAGAGAGAGGGACACAGCGAGAGAGAGAGGGACACAGTGAGAGAGATGGACACAGCGAGAGAGTGAGGCACACAGCGAGAGAGAGAGGGACACAGCGAGAGAGAGGGGGACACAGCGAGAGAGACGGTGGACAGCGAGAGAGAGGGACACAGCGAGAGAGAGAGGGACACAGCGAGAGAGAGAGCGACACAGCGAGAGAGAGAGGGACACAGTGAGAGAGATGGACACAGTGAGAGAGTGAGGGACACACCGAGATTGTGGGGGGCAGAGAGAGAGGGGGACGGAGAGGGACACAGCAAGAGAGAGGGTGACACAGCGAGCGAGGGACACAGAGAGAGCGGGGGACACAGAGAGAGCGGGGGACACAGAGAGAGCGGGTGACACAGAGAGAGCGAGGAACACAGAGAGAGCGAGGGACACTCAGAGAGCTAGGGACACAGAATAGAGAGCAAGGGATACAGAGAGCGATGGACACAGAGAGAGCGAGGGACACAGAGAGAGCGAGGGACACAGTGAGAGTGAGGGACACAGAGGGAGCGAGGGACAGAGAGAGAGAGGGACACAGAGAGAGTGGGACAGAGAGAGAGTGGGACAGAGAGGGACACAGCGAGAGAGAGTGGGTCAGAGAGAGAGAATGACACAGCAAGAGAGCCAGAGAGAGGGGGACACATAGAGGGGGAGGGACACAGCGAGAGAAAGAGCGAGCGACAAAGTGTGAGAGAGCGAGGGACACAGCGAGAGAGAGAGAGAGACACAGCGAGAGAGAGCGAGGGACACAGCGAGAGAGAGAGGGACACAGCGAGAGAGAGAGAGGAACACAGCGAGAGAGAGAGAGGGACACAGCGAGACAGATAAGGACACAGCGAGAGAGAGGGACACAGCGAGAGAGAGCGATGGACACAACGAGAGAGAGGGGGACACAGCGAGAGAGAGGGGGACACAGCGACAGAGACGGGGACACAGCGACAGAGAGGGGGACACAGCGAGAGAGAGGGGGACACAGCGAGAGACCGAGGGACACGGAGAGCAAGGGACACGGAGAGCGAGGGACACGGAGAGCGAGGGACACACAGAGAGCGAGGGACACACAGAGAGCGAGGGACACAGAGAGAGCGAGGGACACCCAGAGAGCGAGGGACACACAGAGAGCAAGGGAGACACAGAGAGCGAGGGACACAGAGAGAGCGAGGGACACAGAGAGCGAGGGACACAGAGAGAGCGAGGGACACAGAGAGAGCGAGGGACACAGCGAGAGCGAGGGACACAGCGAGAGCGAGGGACACAGAGAGAGCAAGGGACACAGAGCGCCGGACACAGTGAGCGAGGGACGCAGAGAGTGAGGGATGCAGAGAGCGAAGGACGCACAGAGCGAGGGACGCAGAGGGCAGGGGACACGGAGAGCGAGGGACACGGAGAGCGAGGGACACGGAGAGCGAGGGACACAGCGAGAGCGAGGGACACAGCGAGAGCGAGGGACACAGCGAGATCGAGGGACACAGAGAGATAAGGACACAGAGAGATAGGGACAGAGTGAGAGTGGGACAGAGAGCGAGTGGGACACAGAGGGATACAGCGAGAGAGAGTGGGTCAGAGAGAGAGGGACACAGCGAGAGAGCCAGAGAGAGGGGGACACAGAGAGAGCGGGGGACACAGAGAGCGAGGGACACTGCGAGAGCGAGGGACACAGCGAGAGCAAGGGACACAGCGAGAGCGAGGGACACAGAGAGCGAGGGACACTGCGAGAGCGAGGGACACAGAGAGCGCGAGGGACACTGCGAGAGCGACGGACACAGCAAGAGCGAGGGACACTGCGAGAGCGAGGGACACTGCAAGAGCGAGGGACACTGCGAGAGCGAGGGACACTGCGAGAGCGAGGGACACAGAGAGCGCGAGGGACACTGCGAGAGCGAGGGACACTGCGAGAGCGAGGGACACTGAGCGCGAGGTACACTGCGAGAGCGAGGGACACAGAGAGCGAGGGACACTGCGAGAGCGAGGGACACAGCAAGAGAGAGAGGGACACAGTGAGTGAGAGGGGGACACAGCGAGTGAGAGGGGGACACAGCGAGAGAGAGGGGGACACAGCGAGAGAGAGGGGGACACAGCGAGAGAGACGGTGGACAGCGAGAGAGAGGGACACAGCGAGAGAGGGACACAGTGAGAGAGAGAGGCACACAGCGAGAGAGAGAGAGACACAGCGAGAGAGAGAGGGACACAGCGAGAGAGAGAGGGACACAGCGAGAGAGAGGGACACAGCGAGAGAGAGAGGGACACAGTGAGAGAGATGGACACAGCGAGAGAGTGAGGCACACAGCGAGAGAGAGAGGGACACAGCGAGAGAGAGGGGGACACAGCGAGAGAGACGGTGGACAGCGAGAGAGAGGGACACAGCGAGAGAGAGAGGGACACAGCGAGAGAGAGAGCGACACAGCGAGAGAGAGTGGGACACAATGAGAGAGATGGACACAGTGAGAGAGTGAGGGACACACCGAGATTGTGGGGGGCAGAGAGAGAGGGGGACGGAGAGGGACACAGCAAGAGAGAGGGTGACACAGCGAGCGAGGGACACAGAGAGAGCGGGGGACACAGAGAGAGCGGGGGACACAGAGAGAGCGGGGGACACAGAGAGAGCGGGTGACACAGAGAGAGCGAGGAACACAGAGAGAGCGAGGGACACTCAGAGAGCTAGGGACACAGAATAGAGAGCAAGGGATACAGAGAGCGATGGACACAGAGAGAGCGAGGGACACAGAGAGAGCGAGGGACACAATGAGAGTGAGGGACACAGAGGGAGCGAGGGACAGAGAGAGAGAGGGACACAGAGAGAGTGGGACAGAGAGAGAGTGGGACAGAGAGGGACACAGCGAGAGAGAGTGGGTCAGAGAGAGAGAATGACACAGCAAGAGAGCCAGAGAGAGGGGGACACATAGAGGGGGAGGGACACAGCGAGAGAAAGAGCGAGCGACAAAGTGTGAGAGAGCGAGGGACACAGCGAGAGAGAGAGAGAGACACAGCGAGAGAGAGCGAGGGACACAGCGAGAGAGAGAGGGACACAGCGAGAGAGAGAGAGGAACACAGCGAGAGAGAGAGAGGGACACAGCGAGACAGCGAAGGACACAGCGAGAAAGAGGGACACAGCGAGAGAGAGCGATGGACACAACGAGAGAGAGGGGGACACAGCGAGAGAGAGGGGGACACAGCGACAGAGACGGGGACACAGCGACAGAGAGGGGGACACAGCGAGAGAGAGGGGGACACAGCGAGAGAGCGAGGGACACGGAGAGCGAGGGACACGGAGAGCGAGGGACACGGAGAGCGAGGGACACACAGAGAGCGAGGGACACAGAGAGAGCGAGGGACACCCAGAGAGCGAGGGACACACAGAGAGCAAGGGAGACACAGAGAGCGAGGGACACAGAGAGAGCGAGGGACACAGAGAGAGCGAGGGACACAGAGAGCGAGGGACACAGAGAGAGCGAGGGACACAGAGAGAGCGAGGGACACAGCGAGAGCGAGGGACACAGCGAGAGCGAGGGACACAGAGAGAGAGTGACACAGAGCGCCGGACACAGTGAGCGAGGGACGCAGAGAGTGAGGGATGCAGAGAGCGAAGGACGCACAGAGCGAGGGACGCAGAGGGCTGGGGACACGGAGAGCGAGGGACACGGAGAGCGAGGGACACGGAGAGCGAGGGACACAGCGAGAGCGAGGGACACAGCGAGAGCGAGGGACACAGCGAGATCGAGGGACACAGAGAGTTAAGGACACAGAGAGATAGGGACAGAGTGAGAGTGGGACAGAGAGCGAGTGGGACAGAGAGGGATACAGCGAGAGAGAGTGGGTCAGAGAGAGAGGGACACAGCGAGAGAGCCAGAGAGAGGGGGACACAGAGAGAGCGGGGGACACAGAGAGCGAGGGACACTGCGAGAGCGAGGGACACAGCGAGAGCAAGGGACACAGCGAGAGCGAGGGACACAGAGAGCGAGGGACACTGCGAGAGCGAGGGACACAGAGAGCGCGAGGGACACTGCGAGAGCGACGGACACAGCAAGAGCGAGGGACACTGAGAGAGCGAGGGACACTGCAAGAGCGAGGGACACTGCGAGAGCGAGGGACACTGCGAGAGCGAGGGACACAGAGAGCACGAGGGACACTGCGAGAGCGAGGGACACTGCGAGAGCGAGGGACACTGAGCGCGAGGTACACTGCGAGAGCGAGGGACACTGAGCGCGAGGTACACTGCGAGAGCGAGGGACACAGCAAGAGAGAGAGGGACACAGCGAGTGAGAGGGGGACACAGCGAGTGAGAGGGGGACACAGCGAGAGAGAGGTGGACACAGCGAGAGAGAGGGGGACACAGCGAGAGAGACGGTGGACAGCGAGAGAGAGGGACACAGCGAGAGAGGGACACAGTGAGAGAGAGAGGCACACAGCGAGAGAGAGAGGGACACAGCGAGAGAGAGAGGGACACAGCGAGAGGGAGAGGGACACAGCGAGAGAGAGGGACACAGCGAGAGAGAGAGGGACACAGTGAGAGAGATGGACACAGCGAGAGAGTGAGGCACACAGCGAGAGAGAGAGGGACACAGCGAGAGAGAGGGGGACACAGCGAGAGAGACGGTGGACAGCGAGAGAGAGGGACACAGCGAGAGAGAGAGGGACACAGCGAGAGAGAGAGCGACACAGCGAGAGAGAGAGGGACACAGTGAGAGAGATGGACACAGTGAGAGAGTGAGGGACACACCGAGATTGTGGGGGGCAGAGAGAGAGGGGGACGGAGAGGGACACAGCAAGAGAGAGGGTGACACAGCGAGCGAGGGACACAGAGAGAGCGGGGGACACAGAGAGAGCGGGGGACACAGAGAGAGCGGGGGACACAGAGAGAGCGGGTGACACAGAGAGAGCGAGGAACACAGAGAGAGCGAGGGACACTCAGAGAGCTAGGGACACTCAGAGAGCTAGGGACACAGAATAGAGAGCAAGGGATACAGAGAGCGATGGACACAGAGAGAGCGAGGGACACAGAGAGAGCGAGGGACACAGTGAGAGTGAGGGACACAGAGGGAGCGAGGGACAGAGAGAGAGAGGGACACAGAGAGAGTGGGACAGAGAGAGAGTGGGACAGAGAGGGACACAGCGAGAGAGAGTGGGTCAGAGAGAGAGAATGACACAGCAAGAGAGCCAGAGAGAGGGGGACACATAGAGGGGGAGGGACACAGCGAGAGAAAGAGCGAGCGACAAAGTGTGAGAGAGCGAGGGACACAGCGAGAGAGAGAGAGAGACACAGCGAGAGAGAGAGAGGGACACAGCGAGAGAGAGAGAGGGACACAGCGAGAGAGAGAGAGGAACACAGCGAGAGAGAGAGAGGGACACAGCGAGACAGAGAAGGACACAGCGAGAGAGAGGGACACAGCGAGAGAGAGCGATGGACACAACAAGAGAGAGGGGGACACAGCGAGAGAGAGGGGGACACAGCGACAGAGACGGGGACACAGCGACAGAGAGGGGGACACAGCGAGAGAGAGGCGGACACAGCGAGAGAGCGAGGGACACGGAGAGCGAGGGACACGGAGAGCGAGGGACACGGAGAGCGAGGGACACACAGAGAGCGAGGGACACAGAGAGAGCGAGGGACACCCAGAGAGCGAGGGACACACAGAGAGCAAGGGAGACACAGAGAGCGAGGGACACAGAGAGAGCGAGGGACACAGAGAGAGCGAGGGACACAGAGAGAGCGAGGGACACAGAGAGCGAGGGACACAGAGAGAGCGAGGGACACAGAGAGAGCGAGGGACACAGCGACAGCGAGGGACACAGCGAGAGCGAGGGACACAGAGAGAGCAAGGGACACAGAGCGCCGGACACAGTGAGCGAGGGACGCAGAGAGTGAGGGATGCAGAGAGCGAAGGACGCACAGAGCGAGGGACGCAGAGGGCTGGGGACACGGAGAGCGAGGGACACGGAGAGCGAGGGACACGGAGAGCGAGGGACACAGCGAGAGCGAGGGACACAGCGAGAGCGAGGGACACAGCGAGATCGAGGGACACAGCGAGATCGAGGGACACAGAGAGATAAGGACACAGAGAGATAGGGACAGAGTGAGAGTGGGACAGAGAGCGAGTGGGACAGAGAGGGATACAGCGAGAGAGAGTGGGTCAGAGAGAGAGGGACACAGCGAGAGAGCCAGAGAGAGGGGGACACAGAGAGAGCGGGGGACACAGAGCGAGCGGGGGTCACAGAGAGAGCGGGGGACACAGAGAGAGCGGGGGACACAGAGAGAGCGGGGGACACAGAGAGAGCGAGGACCACAGAGAGCGAGGGACACGGGGAGCGAGGGACACGGGGAGCGAGGGACACGGGGAACGAGGGACACGGGGAAGGAGGGACACGGGGAACGAGGGACACGGGGAGCGAGGGAGACGGGGCGCGAGGAAAACAGAGTGAGCGAGGGACAAAGCGAGTGCGAGGGACACAGAGAGCGAGGGACACAGCGAGAGCGGGAGACACACCAAGAGTGAGGGACACAGAGAGCGAGGGGAACAGAGAGAGCGAAGTCACAGAGAGAGGGGGGGACACAGCGAGAGAGACAGAGAGAGGGGGCACATCGAGGGAGGGGGACACATAGCAGGAGAGGGACAAAGAGAGAGCGTGGGACACAGAGAGAGCGAGGGACACAGCGAGAGCGAGGGACACAGCGAGAGCGAGGGACACAGCGAGAGCAAGGGACACAGCGAGAGCAAGGGACACAGAGCGCCGGACACAGTGAGCGAGGGACGCAGAGAGTGAGGGACACACAGAGAGCGAGGGACACAGAGAGAGCGAGGGACACCCAGAGAGCGAGGGACACACAGAGAGCAAGGGAGACACAGAGAGCGAGGGACACAGAGAGAGCGAGGGACACAGAGAGAGCGAGGGACACAGAGAGCGAGGGACACAGAGAGAGCGAGGGACACAGAGAGAGCGAGGGACACAGCGACAGCGAGGGACACAGCGAGAGCGAGGGACACAGAGAGAGCAAGGGACACAGAGCGCCGGACACAGTGAGCGAGGGACGCAGAGAGTGAGGGATGCAGAGAGCGAAGGACGCACAGAGCGAGGGACGCAGAGGGCTGGGGACACGGAGAGCGAGGGACACGGAGAGCGAGGGACACGGAGAGCGAGGGACACAGCGAGAGCGAGGGACACAGCGAGAGCGAGGGACACAGCGAGATCGAGGGACACAGCGAGATCGAGGGACACAGAGAGATAAGGACACAGAGAGATAGGGACAGAGTGAGAGTGGGACAGAGAGCGAGTGGGACAGAGAGGGATACAGCGAGAGAGAGTGGGTCAGAGAGAGAGGGACACAGCGAGAGAGCCAGAGAGAGGGGGACACAGAGAGAGCGGGGGACACAGAGCGAGCGGGGGTCACAGAGAGAGCGGGGGACACAGAGAGAGCGGGGGACACAGAGAGAGCGGGGGACACAGAGAGAGCGAGGACCACAGAGAGCGAGGGACACGGGGAGCGAGGGACACGGGGAGCGAGGGACACGGGGAACGAGGGACACGGGGAAGGAGGGACACGGGGAACGAGGGACACGGGGAGCGAGGGAGACGGGGCGCGAGGAAAACAGAGTGAGCGAGGGACAAAGCGAGTGCGAGGGACACAGAGAGCGAGGGACACAGCGAGAGCGGGAGACACACCAAGAGTGAGGGACACAGAGAGCGAGGGGAACAGAGAGAGCGAAGTCACAGAGAGAGGGGGGGACACAGCGAGAGAGACAGAGAGAGGGGGACACATCGAGGGAGGGGGACACATAGCAGGAGAGGGACAAAGAGAGAGCGTGGGACACAGAGAGAGCGAGGGACACAGCGAGAGCGAGGGACACAGCGAGAGCGAGGGACACAGCGAGAGCAAGGGACACAGCGAGAGCAAGGGACACAGAGCGCCGGACACAGTGAGCGAGGGACGCAGAGAGTGAGGGATGCAGAGAGCGAAGGACGCACAGAGCGAGGGACGCAGAGGGCAGGGGACACGGAGAGCGAGAGACACGGAGAGCAAGGAACACAGAGAGAGCGAGGGACACAGTGAGAGCGAGCGACACAGCGAGAGCGAGGGACACAGAGAGAGATTGACACAGAGAGATAGGGACACAGAGAGATAGCGACAGAGTGAGAGTGGGACAGAGAGAGAGTGGGACAGAGAGGGACACAGCGAGAGAGAGTGGGTCAGAGAGAGAGGGACACAGCGAGAGAGCCAGAGAGAGGGGGACACAGAAAGAGCGAGGGACACAGAGCAAGCGGGGGTCACAGAGAGAGCGTGGGACACAGAGAGAGCGGGGTACACAGAGAGAGCGGGGGACAGAGAGCGAGCGGGGGTAACAGAGAGAGCGGGGGACACAGAGACAGCGGGGGCACAGAGACAGCGGGGGGGACAGAGAGAGAGGGGGACACAGAGAGAGAGGGTGACACAGAGAGAGAGGCGGACACAGAGAGAGCGAGGTCCACAGAGAGCGAGGGACACAGAGAGCGAGGGACACGGGGAGCGAGGGACACGGGGAGCGAGGGACACGGGGAGCGAGGGACACGGGGAGCGAGGGACACGGGGAGCGAGGGACACCGAGAGCGAGGGACACAGCGAGAGCGGGAGACACACCAAGAGTGAGGGACACAGAGAGCGAGGGGAACAGAGAGAGCGAGGGACAGAGAGAGAGCGAGGGACACAGAGAGAGCGAGGGACACAGAGAGAGCGAGGGACACAGCGAGAGCGAGGGACACAGAGAGAGCGAGGGACACAGCGAGAGCGAGGGACACAGAGAGAGCGTGGGACACAGAGAGAGCGAGGGACACAGAGAGAGCGAGGGACACAGAGAGAGCGAGGGACACAGAGAGAGCGAGGGACACAGAGCGCTGGACACAGTGAGCGAGGGACGCAGAGAGTGAGGGATGCAGAGAGCGAAGGGCGCACAGAGCGAGGGACGCAGAGGGCTGGGGACACGGAGAGCGAGGGACACGGAGAGCGAGGGACACAGAGAGAGCGAGGGACACAGTGAGCGCGAGGGACACGGAGAGCGAGGGACACGGAGAGCGAGGGACACGGAGAGCGAGGGACACGGAGAGCGAGGGACACGGAGAGCGAGGGACACGGAGAGCGAGGGACACAGCGAGAGCGAGGGACACAGTGAGCGCGAGGGACACGGAGAGCGAGGGACACAGCGAGAGCGAGGGACACAGCGAGAGCGAGGCACACAGCGAGAGCGAGGGACACAGCGAGAGCGAGGGACACAGAGAGAGAGTGACACAGAGAGATAAGGACACAGAGAGATAGGGACAGAGTGAGAGTGGGACAGAGAGAGAGTGGGACAGGGAGGGATACAGCGAGAGAGAGTGGGTCAGAGAGAGAGGGACACAGCGAGAGAGCCAGAGAGAGGGGGACACAGAGAGAGCGAGGGACACAGAGAGAGCGGGGGGACACACAGAGAGCGAGGGACACAGAGAGCGAGGGACACAGAGAGCGAGGGACACAGAGAGCGAGGGACACGGAGAGCGAGGGACACGGGGAGCGATGGACACGGGGAGCGAGGGACACGGGGAGCGAGGGACACGGGGAGCGAGGGACACGGGGTGCGAGGGACACGGGGAGCGAGGGACACGGGGAACGAGGGACACGGGGAGCGAGGGAGACGTGGCGCGACGAAAACAGAGTGAGCGAGGGACACAGCGAGTGCGAGGGACACAGAGAGCGAAGGACACAGAGAGAGGGGGGGACACAGCGAGAGAGACAGAGAGAGGGGGACACATCGAGGGAGGGGAACACATAGCAGGAGAGGGACAAAGAGAGAGCGTGGGACACAGAGAGAGCGTGGGACACAGAGAGAGCGAGGGACACAGAGAGAGCGAGGGACACAGCGAGAGCAAGCGACACAGCGAGAGCGAGGGACACAGCGAGAGCGAGGGACAGAGAGAGAGTGGGACAGAGAGGGACACAGCGAGAGAGAGTGGGTCAGAGAGAGAGAATGACACAGCGAGAGAGCCAGTGAGAGGGGGACACATAGAGGGAGAGGGACACAGCGAGAGAAAGAGCGAGCGACAAAGTGAGAGAGAGCAAGGGACACAGCGAGAGAGAGCGAGGGACACAGCGAGAGTGAGGGACACAGCGAGAGCGAGGGACACAGCGAGAGCGAGGGACACAGAAAGAGAGGGACACAGAAAGAGAGGGACACAGAAAGAGAGGGACACAGAGAGAGAGGGATACAGAGAGAGTGGGACAGAGTGAGAGTGGGACAGAGTGAGAGTGGGACAGAGAGAGAGTGGGACAGAGAGGGACACAGCGAGAGAGAGTGGGTCAGAGAGAGAGAGGGACACAGCGAGAGAGCCAGAGAGAGGGGGACACAGAGAGAGCGAGGGACACAGAGAGAGCGGGGGACACAGAGAGAGCGGGGGCACAGAGAGAGCGGGGGACACAGAGAGAGCGAGGACCACAGAGAGCGAGGACCACGGGGAGCGAGGGACATGGGGAGCGAGGGACACGGGGAGCGAGGGACACGGGGAGCGAGGGACACGGGGAGCGAGGGACACGGGGAGCGAGGGAGACGGGGAGCGAGGAAAACAGAGTGAGCGAGGGACACAGCGAGTGCGAGGGACACAGCGAGTGCGAGGGACACAGAGAGAGCGAGGGACACAGCGAGAGCGGGAGACACAGCAAGAGTGAGGGACACAGAGAGAGCGAGGGGAACAGAGAGAGCGAAGGACACAGAGAGAGGGGGGGACTCAGCGAGAGAGACAGAGAGAGGGGGACACATCGAAGGAGGGGGACACATAGCAGGAGAGGGACAAAGAGAGAGCGTAGGACACAGAGAGAGCGAGGGATACAGCGAGAGCGAGGTACACAGAGTGAGTGAGGGACGCAGAGAGAGCGAGGGACGCAGAGAGAGCGAGGGACGCAGAGAGAGCGAGGGACGCAGAGAGAGCGAGGGACACAGAGAGAGCGAGGGACACAGAGAGAGCGAGGGACACAGAGAGAGCGAGGGACACAGAGAGCGAGGGACACAGAGAGTGAGGGACACAGATAGATCGAAGGACACAGAGAGAGCGAGGGACACAAAGAGAGCGAAGGACACAGAGAGCGAGGGACACAGAGAGAGCGAGGGACACAGCGAGAGCGAGGGAGACAGCGAGAGCGAGGGACACAGAGAGCGAGGGACACAGAGAGAGCGAGGGAACCACAGAGAGCGAGGGAACCACAGAGAGCGAGGGACACAGAGAGCGAGGGACACAGAGAGAGTGGGACAGAGAGGGACACAGCGAGAGAGAGTGGGTCAGAGAGTGAAGGACACAGAGAGAGTGACACAGATAGAAAGAGGTACACAGTGAAAGAGAGGGATAGAGTGAGATAGGAGGACACAGAGAGAGACAGGGACACAGAGGGAGAGAGGGATACAGAGAGGGACAGAGAGAGGTGGGCACACAGAGAGAGTGAGGGACACACACAGAGAAAGGGGTACACAGCGGGTCAGGATGTGAGGTTTCGGAGACGTGAGTGGGCAGGATGTGAGGGTTAGGGGACATGAGGGTGTGATGGTGTGAGGGTGCCAGGACGTGAGGCAGTCAGGACATTGGTGTTATCAAAATGACCGTTTTCATTGAATCCAAATTGTTTCATTATAAATTCTAATCTCAGGAATTGACATCAGAGGATTTCAGTGAAAAATCCCATTGAACCCCCTTGTCTAATAAAATGATGTTGTAGCCGATGACCGTGTATTGATTCAGGAATAAACTGTACATCTGACAGTGTGAAAAAATAAAATTGAATCCATATTTATAGAGCAGCTCATTGAAGAAATCTGTCTGTGAACAACACGTAAAATATGAAGTGAAACTTTGCAATGAGCTTTGTTTTTGTGGCCAGGAATCTTCTCTTAAAATGGAGGCAGAAATGAAGTTGTGTTTAACTCACATTCTGTGATTTCTTGCTGGTTTTTACTCATTCTATGGAAAGCCTTCCTAAGGCGACAGACATAGAACATAGAACATAGAAAATACAGCACAGAACGGGCCCTTCGGCCCACGATGTTGTGCCGAACCTTTGTCCTAGATTAATCATAGATTATCATTGAATTTACAGTGCAGAAGGAGGCCATTCGGCCCTTTGAGTCTGCACCGGCTCTTGGAAAGAGCACCATACCCAAACTCAACACCTCCACCCAACACCAAGGGCAATTTGGACATTAAGGGCAATTTATCATTGGCCAATTCACCTAACCCGCACATCTTTGGACTGTGGGAGGAAACCGGAGCACCCGGAGGAAACCCACGCAGTCACGGGGAGGACGTGCAGACTCCGCACAGACAATGACCCAAGCCGGAATCGAACCTGGGACCATGGAGCTGTGAAGCAATTGCGCTATCCACAATGCTACCGTGCTGCCCTTAAGAACAAATAAATCTACACTATATCATTTTACCGTCATCCATGTACCTATCCAATAGCTATCCAAACATCAGAAATTCTGAGGGAAACAAATGTTAAACCAAAGACAGAAATAATGACAGGACATTGCTGAATCTCTTGTTGACTGCTGAATTAACATAACCATAGACAGGACAAGTGTCTTCCTTAGCAGACACAGGAACCACACCGAGGGAGACATTCCTGACAGAACGTCGGGGGTAGAGTCTGTACACAGGTCACTGAGGAGATCTCAGTCCAAACTGTTTCCAATTATTTCCCAAATGTTTGACAACATTTGTGGCACATCCAAAATTTAAGATACTTTGCTGTCTGTATTCTGTGAATCCAGCTGTGAAATATCTTCACTTCAATGTCTTTTCCCCAACACTATCCCCATATCCCTTTATGTCAATGGCATTTAGAAATCAGTCAATTTCTGCATTAAACATAGTCAATAGCTTTCCATCTTTGAGAGTGGAGAAATCACCAGGAATGTGGGATTTGATCTCCAGGGTTAGGTTGGAGAAACAGGGCTCGTTCAGGCCCTATTGAACCAATATCTCCTCCTAGGACAGTCTGGCAATCTCACTATCAGCCAATTGACCCTCCGCTGCACTCCCTCTCTGGCAACTATATCCTTTCTATGTTAGGGAGACCGAAACTGTACACAGTACTCCAGGTGTGGTCTCACCAAGGCCTTGTGTAACTGCAGTAAGACATCTCCACTTCTGAACTCAAATCCCTCTTGCAATGAAGGCCAACATATCATTGGTCTTCTTAACTGCTGCTGCACCCCCTCTCTACTTTCAGTGACTGGTGTACAAGCTCCATTTGTACATCCACATTGTCCAACATATCACCGTTTAAATACGAATCTTTCCTTCAGTTTTTGTTTGATACTAACTTGGACAACTGTCCGAATTGTCTCAGTGTTGTGCTCACATAAAATGGCCACCATTAAGTAACATAAAATGGCTGGCTGCTGATCGTGGATTTGTTTAGAGAGAGAGATAGAGAGTTGCAGAGAGAGAGAAGATGGGGAGACTAACCGAATACATTAATTCAAGATTCAGAATCTCCATCAAACACTGTTAGCAAAAGTACATCATGGGGTTAGATACAGATTACACATCCCTCTAAACTGTCCCCATCAAACACTCCCAGGACAGGTACAGCACGGGGTTAGGTACTGAGTAAAGATCCCTCGACACTGTCCGCACCAAACACTCCCAGGACAGGGACAGCACAGGGTTAGATACAGAGTAAAGCTCCCTCTACACTGACCCCATCAAATACTCCCAGGACAGGTACAGCACGGGGTTAGATACAGAGTAAAGCTCCCTCTACACTGACCCCATCAAATACTCCCAGGACAGGTGCAGCACGGTGTTAGATACAGAGTAAAGATCCCTCTACACTGTCCACAACAAACACTCCCAGGACAGGTACAGCACGGGGTTAGATACAGAGTAAAGCTCCCTCCACATTGTCCCCATCAAACAGTACTATGACAGGTACAACACGGGGTGAGATACAGAGTAAAGCTCTCTCTACACTGTCCCCATTAAATACAACAGGACAGGTACAGCACGAGGTTAGATAAACAGTAAAGCTCCCTCTGCACTGTCCCCATCAACCACTCCCAGGGACAGGCACAGCACGGGGTTAGATAAAGAGTAAAGCTCCTTCCACACTGCGCCATCAAACACACCCAGGACAGGTACAGCACGGGGTTAGATACAGAGTAAAGCTCCCTCTACACTGTCCCCATCAAACACTCCCAGGACAGGTACAGCACAGGGTAAATACACAGTAAAGCTCCCTCTACACTGTCCCCATCAAATACTCCCAGGAGAGGTACATAGGAACAGGAGTGGGCCATTCAGCTGATCGAGCCTGCCTTAGCAACTAGACCACCTTAATCAATAACCTATTTTAATAATCCGATACAAAGCCCTGGATGAATTTATTTCCCAGCAGCATCGGTAGCTGTAAATGCTGCTCTACACTATGTCAGAAATATTACTGCATTAGAGAATGTCATTGTGAATATTACCTTGTAATATTTAACCGTTCTCATCCATATCTCTATTGTGAACACATTAGCTCCTTTCCCAGTGATCACTACAATTGACCCTGTCACTGTTTATACTATAAGCTCTTGTCCCAGTTAATACTACATTACACCATACTGCTGTGGACACTACAATTAACCCTTTTGGAGAGCTGACTACCATGTAGCCAGGGTAAGAGCCTTTGGGACTACCATGTATAATAATCTTTATTGTCACAAGTAGGCTTACATTAACACTGCAATAAAGTTACTGTGAAAAGCCCCTAGTCGCCACATTCCAGCGCCTGTTCGGGTAAACAGAGGGAGAATTCAGAATGTCCAAATTACCCAACAGCACGTCTTTCAGACTTGTGGGAGGAAACCGGAGCTCCCGGAGGAAACCCACGCAGACACAGGGAGAACATGCCGGGAATCGAACTCGGTACCCTGGAGCTGTGAAGCCACAGTGCTACCCACTGTGCCACCGTGCCGCGTAAAAAGTCACACACACAACCTCCCCCCATCCCCAGACACACAAACACGTGTACAGACAAACACAAACTCACACACAGACACAAACTCAGACAGGCTGCGTCAATACAGCTTTCAAATGGAGCGAGATCCATTCTCCACCTTTAACTTGGAGAGGTGTATCTGGCCTGTGTATGACCCAAGTTACACACTGACTCTGAACATCCTCACAACAGCTTGCGGGCAGACTTTTCTAAAGCACTTTTCATAACCTTTGGGTATCACAAACTGCTTCACAGGCAATGGAGCCCTTTTGAAATCTAGTCAGTGGTTATTTAGGAAATGGACCAGCTAATTTCAGAGAGAGAGAGACACACAGAAACAGGATGTGATTTTGCTGTGCATGTTTCACAGCTGACACTGAGACACACACGAGATGTACAATATCAATTATTATTCTGAAGCATGTGATTAAATCACCCCTCAAACTAAATTCCAATGTTTCAGAGTCAAGCTTTATCTGCACTGTCCATCAAACTCTCACAACCCAAATACAGTCTGTGCTTAAATACAGAGTCAAAATCCCTCTGTCCTGTCCAAGGAATTTTTCATTGCAGATAGTTATTTTTATTTTTTGGAAAAGCAGAACTCAAATTGCACCGAATCCCAGGGTGGACTCATGTTTATTTCAGCCCTTCACATTTAAACATGAAGTTTAAGCTCCGATTACAGGTGTCTGCTTGTCTCTGTTTGTATATTCTCTGTTACTGTTGTTTTGTCACTTGTCTGAAGTATTTGAATAATAGGCCTTGGTTAATCATCCTTTCTCTCAGCACATGGAAGTTGTGAATCTTCAAGGCTGTCAGTCTAATGTAGATAACAAAAACTACATCCTTTGACCATCAATCCATTCCCCAACCCTAAATAGATCTCACACATTTCCATAATGCAGGAATATCTCCATCAAACCTTCTAATCAGTTCCCAATACTCTTGTTAACACTTGCCTGTATAACTTAAATTCCACAGATTCCGAAAGCTGCACAGAAAAATGACTGGTTATTTTAAACTTTGAAACAAAACTATTTGAACTTGTGCTTCCATTCTATTCTACAGAAATGTTGTCCTGTGGGCTGACAGTTTCTCAGTAAGACTGAAACATTGAGGTACGCCTCGCACTGCACTTGACAACATTTGTGGCACTTCCAAATTCTACGATACATTGTCTGTATTGTGTGAATCCAGCTGTGAAATATCTGTACAGTTTAAACTTCCATTGTTTCTGTCTTCTCATCATTTATAAAGATCACGGTTCTATTCTTTTTAAGTCTAAAGTACATCATCTTCCTGACACAGAAACACGTCCACAGTTCAGTCTACTGCCAAAACGATAATATCTCCCTGCAATTTGATGTTTCCAGCTGTGCTGTTTACAATGCTGTCTAATGTTTGGTGTCATTGGCAAACTAGGATGTGTAGCATTCTGTCAAATTGTCTTAAATGGCTAATATATATGTGTGTGTGCACTCATGTGTGTGTGTTTGTATGTCTCTGCTGCCGTGTATGTACCAGTCAGTGTGTGCATGTGTGTGTGTATCTGTGAACTTGTGTGTGTATACACATTTAAGTCTCAAAGGAAAATATGAGCAGGTGTAGGCGATTTGGCCCATCGAGCCTGCTCCACCATTCAAACAGATCCTGGCACGCACAGACGCACGCACACTCACACACACATTCCTATTTTATTATACACAGTCGATTTGTGTCTGGAACATGCTCAATGATTGAGCTTCCACAACCCTCTGGGCCAGAGAATTCCAAAGATTCTCCACCCTCTCAATGAAGAAATTCCTCCTCATCTCAGTCCGCAATGGTCTACTCCTGATTCTGAGCATTCGCGTCAAGAAGGCTAGAATACAAGACCAGGGATGTACTTCTGAGGCTGTATAAGGCTCTGGTCAGACCCCATTTGGAGTATTGTGAGCAGTTTTGGGCCCGGTATCTAAGGAAGGATGTGCTGGCCTTGGAAAGGGTCCAGAGGAGGTTCACAAGAATGATCCCTGGAATAAAGAACTTGTTGTATGAGGAATGGTTGAGGACACTGGGTCTGTACTCATTGGAGTTTAGAAGGATGAGGGGGGGATCTTATTGAAACTTACAGGATACTGCGAGGCCTGGATAGAGTGGACATGGAGAGGATGTTTCCACGAGTAGGAAAAACTAGAAGCAGAGGACACCATCTCAGACTAAAGGGACGATCCTTTAAAACAGAGATGAGTTGGAATTTCTTCAGCCAGAGGGTGGTGAATCTGTGGAACTCTTTGCCGCAGAAGGCTGTGGAGGCCAAATCACTGACTTTCTCTAAGACAGAGATAGATAGGTTCTTGATCAATAAGGGGATCAGGGGTTATGGGGAGAAGACAGGAGAATGGGGATGAGAAAATATCAGCCATGATTGAATGGCGGAGCAGACTCGATGGGCCGAGTGGCCTAATTCTGCTTCTATGTCTTATGGTCATATGGTTTGAGACTGTGCCCCCTCCCCCTGGTTCCAATCTCACCAGTCAGAGAGAACATCTGACCTACATCTATCTTGTGATGCCCCGTATGAATTGTGTATGTTTCAAGATCACCTCTCATTTTTCGGCACTCTCGGGAACACAGGTACATTTTCCTCAATCTCTCCTCATCAGACAACTTCACCATCCCAGGGTTTCGTCTGGTGAATCTCCATTACACTCCTTCTACAGCAAGTATATCCTTCCTTAGATATGGAGAACAAAACTCTACACAATGGTCCAGGTGTGTTGTGACCAAGGTTCTGTACAATTGCAGCAAGTCATCTTAAACCCTGTACTAATAACCCCGGGCGATGAAAGTTAACGTACCATTGGCCTTCCTGATTGCTTAATGTACCCGCACGCTAGCGTTTAGTGGCCCATGAATAAGGAGTTAGATACAGAGTAAGGTTTCCTCTACACTGTCCCCATCAAACACTCCCAGGACAGGTACAGCACGGGGTTAGATACAGAGTAAAGCTGCATCGACACTGTCCCCATCAAACACACCCAGGACAGGTACAGCACAGGGTTAGATACAGAGTAAAGCTCCCTCTACACTGTCCCCATCAAACACTCCCAGGACAGGTACAGCACGGGGTTAGATACAGAGTAAAGCTCCCTCTACACTGTCCCCATCAAACACTCCCAGGACAGGTACAGCATGGGCTTAGATACAGAGTAAAGCTGCATCGACACTGTCCCCATCAAACACTCCCAGGACAGGTACAGCACGGGGTTAGATACAGAGTAAAGCTGCATCGACACTGTCCCCAGCAAACACTCCCAGGACAGGTACAGCACGGGGTTAGATACAGAGTAAAGCTGCATCGACACTGTCCCCAGCAAACACTCCCAGGTCAGGTTCAGCATGGGGTCACAGACGGAATAAATGTTCCTCTACAATTTCCACAACAGAAGCTGCCAGGATATTTACAGCAAGTCGAGGGAATGAGGCAATGTTTCCAAAGGAAGGGTTTTATTTTTAAAGAAGATTGGGAATTATCAACGTAGCAGAACTTACCCCAAATGATGATTACTCCAATATCCAAATCAAAAACGATGCAGAATTCATTTCCATCCCACTTTTCCGGATAATCTTAAATAGATAAACATAGAAATAATTAGCAATAACAGACCACATGGAATAGGAGCAGGACTGAACCATTCAGCCCTTCCAGCTCGCTCCACCAGTCAATATGATCATGGAGCTTCTTCCATTTCAACCCCGTGTTCCTGCCCTATCCCCGTGCCTCTTTTGATCCATCAATCGCAGTCTAGAGCCGGCTCAATGACGGAGTCTCCACATCCCTCCTGGATAGACAATTCCCAGGATTCACCACCATCTGAGTGTCAAAATTCCTCCTCATCTCAGTCCGGCATATCGTTGGTTAATACACAGAATAAATTATATCTGGGAATGAATTACAGACTGCAATCTAATGGAGGGCTTCGGGATAGATTATATACAGAATAACAGATACCCGGGAGTGAGTTACAGACTGGAATCTAATCGAGGGGTTCAGGATGGTTTATATATAGAATAACAGATACCTGGGAGTGAGTTACAGACTGGAATCTAATCGAGGGGTTCAGGATGGTTTATATATAGAATAACAGATACCCGGGAGTGAGTTACAGACTGGAATTAATCGAGGGATTCAGGATAGTTTATATATAGAATAACAGATACCCGGGAGTGAGTTACAGACTGGAATCTAATCGAGGGGTTCAGGGTGGTTTATATATAGAATAACAGATACCCAGGAGTGAGTTACAGACTGGAATCTAATCGAGGGGTTCAGGATGGTTTACATATAGAATAACAGATACCCGGGAGTGAGTTACAGACTGGAATCTAATCGAGGGGTTCAGGGTGGTTTATATATAGAATAACAGATACCCGGGAGTGAGTTACAGACTGGAATTAATCGAGGGATTCAGGATAGTTTATATATAGAATAACAGATACCCGGGAGTGAGTTACAGACTGGAATCTAATCGAGGGGTTCAGGGTGGTTTATATACAGAATAACAGATACCCAGGAGTGAGTTACAGACTGGAATCTAATCGAGGGGTTCAGGATGGTTTACATATAGAATAACAGATACCCGGGAGTGAGTTACAGACTGGAATCTAATCGAGGGGTTCAGGATGGTTTATATATAGAATAACAGATACCCGGGAGTGAGTTACAGACTGGAATCTAATCGAGGGGTTCAGGATAGTTTATATATAGAATAACAGATACCCAGGAGTGAGTTACAGACTGGAATCTAATCGAGGTGTTCAGGGTGGTTTATATATAGAATAACAGATACCCGGGAGTGAGTTACAGACTGGAATCTAATCGAGGGGTTAGATTTAACTCACTCATACACACTCACTCACACTCTTACAAATATACTCTTATGCACTCACTCATTCTTACACAATCACTCACTCACACACACTCACTCTTACACACCCTCATTCACTCTTACGCGCTCACTCACTCTTACACTCACCTGTCCATGGAAACTCACTCATTCCTACACACTCCCTCAGTCTTCCACACTCACTCACACACTCTTCCACACTCACTCACACTTAAACACTCACTCACTCGCATACTCGCTCATTCTTACACATTCACTCACACACACTCACTCTTACATATTCTTACTCACCTTCACACTCACTCACACACAGTCACTCACACACTCATTCACTCACTCTGACACACTCACTCCCACACGCTAACACACACTCACTCTCAGATATTCACTCACTCACTTACATATTCAGTTACTCACACTCACATACCCACTCACACACTAGCTCGCTCAGTCTTACACACTCACTCAGGCTCACTCACTGATTCAAACTCACTCTTACACACACACTTTCACTCTCTCACTAACACATACTAACTATCATTCACACGCACTCTTACACACAGTCGCACTTCCACACTCAGTCACTCTTATACTCGCTCTTACTCACACATTTTCACACATTCACTCTCACTCTTACACTCACCTACACTCGCTTTTGGACACGCATTCTCACTCGCACACTCGTACTCACTAAATCTCACTCTTACACTCACTGAATTACACACTGTCTCTGTCACACACACACACACATCCTTACACACTCTAACTCGCATTCACTCACACTCATGCACTAACTCGAACACTCACTACCTCATGCTCACTCAATCACACACTCACTCACACACACTCATTCACGCACACCGACTCACTCTTACACACTCACTCTCTTACCCACTCACATACTCAACCACACACTAAATCACTTACTCTTCCACACTCACTCCTTCACTCACACAGACTTAATCACTCATTCACACTCTTACACAATCACTCACTAACACACTCTCACTCACTTACTAACTAACTGACTCTTACACACTCTGACTCACACTCACTCACTATTACACAGTTACTCACTCATACATACTCATTTACACACTGAAACTCGCTTATTCCTACACACTCACTCATTATTACACACTCACTCTCACAGACTCACATCACTCAGTCTTACACACACTCACTCTCTCACACTTAAACACTCACTCGCACTCACTCACACTCCTGCACTCACTCTGACATATTCAATCACACACACACTCACCCTCTTACACACTCACTCACTTGCACATTTACTCTTACACATTCACTCACATACACTCCTACACTCGCACTCACACTCCCTCACACACTCACTCTCTCTTACACAATCACTCTTACAAACTAACTCACCCTCACTCACACCCACTATTACACACACACACTTACTCACCTACACGCTCAATCTTACACACTAACTCGCTCACACACTCAAACTCACTTACACAGTCACTCACTCACTCACTCTTACACACAAAGTCATTATTACATACTGACTCTCACACACTCACTGACTCTCACACTCACTGACTCTCACACACTCACTGACTCTCACACACTCACTGACTCTCACACTCACTGACTCTCACACACTCACTCTCACACAGACTCTTACACACTGTCACTCTGACACACTCACTCCCACACGCTAACACATACTCTGCAATCTGGTAGAGAGAGAGAGAGAAATCTCAGATCAGAAACTCTGAACTCAATTTTGAAAGTGGTCATCATTTGTTGGGCTCTCCCTGTGCCCAGGTTGCCTGCAGAATTCACAAAATTAACGATAGTGTGGTCACTTTTAAAATGAATCCATTGACTGCAAAGTAATTTCGATTGCCTGGAATTAAAGTCCCTTAACTTGAAGCGGGTTTAATTCTGGAATGAAGCCTGTGTTTTAGGCCGAGACATAAATATGGAGGGTGAAATTAAATTCACAGGAGGTCATTTGAATTCAGTTTGAATTCACTCACTCTCACTCACACACAGACTGACTCACTCATTCACACTGACTTACACACAATTACTCACTCACTCTTACACACTCTCTCATTCACACTCACTCATACATACTCAGACACTCATATCCTCACTCATACACTCACACGCTCACTCACTCTTACACACTCACTCTTACACGCTCAATCACTCTCTCTCAGACACAGACTGACTCATTCATTCACAATCACTTACACACTCTCTCACTCGCACTCACTTACTCTTACACACTCTCTCACTCACACTCACTCACACATACTCAGACACTCACATCCTCACTCATACACTCACACGCTCACTCACTCTTACACATTCACACACACTCACTCTTACAAGCTCAATCACTCTCTCTCAGACACAGACTGGCTCATTCATTCACACTCACTTACACACTCTCTCACTCACACTCACTTACTCTTACACACTCTCTCATTCACACTCACTCACACATACTCAGACACTCACATCCTCACTCATACACTCACAGGCTCACTCACTCTTACACATTCACACACACTCACTCTTACACGCTCAATCACTCTCTCTCAGACACAGACTGGCTCATTCATTCACACTCACTTACACACTCTCTCACTCACACTCACTTACTCTTACACACTCTCTCACTCACACTCACTCGTACATACTCAGACACTCACATCCTCACTCATACACTCACACGCTCACTCACTCTTACACATTCACACACACTCGCTCACTCTTACACGCTCAATCACTCTCTCTCAGACACAGACTGACTCATTCATTCACACTCACTTACACACTCTCTCACTCACACACTCTCTCACTCACACTCACTCACACATACTCAGACACTCACATCCTCACTCATACACTCACACGCTCACTCACTCTTACACATTCACACACACTCACTCTTACACGCTCAATCACTCTCTCTCAGACACAGACTGACTCATTCATTTACACTCACTTACACACTCTCTCACTCACGCTCACTTACTCTTACACACTCTCTCATTCACACTCACTCACACATACTCAGACACTCACATCCTCACTCATACACTCACACGCTCACTCACTCTTACACATTCACACACACTCACTCTTACACGCTCAATCACTCTCTCTCAGACAGGCACAATCATTCACACTCACTTACACACTCTCTCACTCACTCACTCTTACACACTCTCTCACTCACACTCACTCACACATACTCAGACACTCACATCCTCACTCATACACTCACACGCTCACTCACTCTTACACATTCACACACACTCACTCTTACACGCTCAATCACTCTCTCTCAGACAGACACAATCATTCACACTCACTTACACACTCTCTCACTCACACTCACTCACTCTTACACACTCTCTCACTCACACTCACTCACACATACTCAGACACTCACACATACTCATACACTAACACGCTCACTCACTCTTACACATTCACACACACACACGCTCACTCTTACACGATCAATCACTCTCTCTCAGACACAGACTGACTCATTCATTCACACTCACTTACACACTCTCTCACTCACACTCACTCACTCTTACACACTCTCTCACTCACACTCACTCACACATACTCAGACACTCACATCCTCACTCATACACTCACACGCTCACTCACTCTTACACATTCACACTCACTCACTCACTCTTACACACTCAATCACTCTCTCTCAGACACAGACACAATCATTCACACTCACTTACACACAATTACTCACTCACGCTTACACACTCCTCTTACACTCACACAAACACTCACTCATTCTTACACACTGACTCACACACATGATCTGACACACACTCACTCTTACATTCTCACTCACACCCTCACTCACACTCACTATTACTCACACATTCTTACATACACACACACTCTTACACACATACTCACTCACTTTTACACATTAACTTGCTCCCTCTTACACACTCACCCACACTTGCAATCACTCACACTCACATACTAATCACTCACTCAGACACCAATCACTCACACACACCGACACGCTCACACACTCACTCCCACAGACTCACACTCATTCACATTCACTCACACGCTCACTCTTCCACACTCAGTCACTCTTATACAAACACACTGTTCACACACACTCACTCGTACTCACTCACTCTCACTCTTACTCTCACACACACTAGTTCTTACCAATTCTCACTCTTACACTCACTCACTCTATGACACACTCAGACACTGGGTGACGCGCAGAGAGCGAGGGATGCGCAGAGCGCGAGGGATGCGCAGAGAGCGAGGGACACGCAGAGAGCGAGGGACACAGCGAGAGCGAGGGACACAGCGAGAGCGAGGGACACTACGATAGCGAGGGACACTGCGAGCGCGAGGGACACAGAGTGCGCGAGGGACACAGAGTGCGTGAGGCACACAGAGAGCGCGAGGGACACAGAGTGCACGAAGGACACAGAGTGCAAGAGGGACACAGAGTGCACGAGGGACACAGGGAGCGAGGGACACAGGGAGCGAGGGACACAGGGAGCGAGGGACACAGGGAGCGAGGGGCACAGGGAGCGAGGGACACAGGGAGCGAGGGACACAGAGCGAGGGACACAGAGCGAGGGACACAGAGCGAGGGACACAGAGCGAGGGACACAGAGCGAGGGACACAGAGCGAGGGACACAGAGCGAGGGACGCAGTGAGCGAGGGACGCAGAGAGCGAGGGACGCAGAGTGCGAGGGACGCACAGAGCGAGGGACGCGGAGAGCGAGGGACACGGAGAGCGAGGAACACAGCGAGAGCAAGGGACACAGCGAGAGAGGGACACATAGAGAGAGGTACACAGAGAGCGAGGGACACTGCGAGAACGAGGGACACAGAGTGCGCGAGGGACACAGAGTGCGCGAGGGACACAGAGTGCGTGAGGGACACAGAGAGAGGGACACAGAGAGAGGGACACAGAGAGAGGGACACAGAGAGAGGGACACAGAGTGAGGGACACAGAGCGAGGGACACAGAGCGAGGGACGCAGAGCGAGGGACACAGAGCGAGGGACACAGAGCGAGGGACATAGAGCGAGGGACACAGAGCGAGGGACACAGAGCGAGGGACACAGTGAGCGAGGGACGCAGAGAGCGAGGGACGCAGAGAGCGAGGGACGCAGAGAGCGAGGGACGCAGAGAGCGAGGGACGCGGAGAGCGAGGGACACGGAGAGCGAGGAACACGGAGAGCGAGGAACACAGAGAGAGCGAGGGACACACAGAGAGCTAGGTACACACAGAGAGCGAGGGACACACAGAGAGCGAGGGACACACAGAGAGCGAGGGACACACAGAGAGCGAGGGACACACAGAGAGCGATGGACACACAGAGAGCGAGGGACACAGCACGCGACGGACACAGCGCGCGAGGGTCACAGAGAGCGAGGGACACAGAGCGCGAGGGACACAGACAGGGACAGAGAGCGTGAGGGACACAGAGCGCGAGGGACACAGAGAGCCAGGGACACAGAGAGCGAGGGACACAAAGAGCGAGGGACACAGAGAGCGAGGGACACAACGAGAGCGAGGGACACAACGAGAGCAAGGGACACAGCGAGAGCAAGGGACACAGCGAGAGAGGGACAGAGAGAGAGAGGTACAGAGAGAGCGAGGGACACTGCGAGAACGAGGGACACAGCGAGAGCGAGGGACACTGCGAGCGCGAGGGACACAGAGTGCGCGAGGGACACAGAGAGCGAGGGACACAGAGAGGGAGGGACACAGAGAGCGAGGGACACAGAGAGTGAGGGACACAGAGAGCGAGGGACACAGAGAGCGAGGGACACAGAGAGCGAGGGACACAGCGAGAGCGAGGGACACAACGAGAGCGAGGGACACTGGGAGCGAGGGACACTGGGAGCGAGGGACACTGGGAGCGAGGGACGCAGAGAGCGAGGGACACAGAGAGCGAGGGACACAGAGAGCGAGGGATACAGAGAGAGAGGGACACATAGAGGGAGCGAGGGACACAGCCAGAGAGAGAGCGATGGACACGGCGAGAGAGCGAGCGAGGGACACAGTGAGAGAGAGAGAGAGGGACACAGCGAGGGAGAGAGAGGGACACAGCGAGAGAGAGAGAGGGACACAGCGAGAGAGAGAGAGGGACACAGCGAGAGAGAGAGGGACACAGCGAGAGAGAGAGGGACACAGCGAGAGAGAGAGGGACACAGCGAGAGACAGAGGGACACAGCGAGATTGAGAGGGACACAGCGAGATTGAGAGGGACACAGCGAGAGAGTTGGTCACAGCGAGAGATTGAGGGACACACCAAGATTGTGGGGGACAGAGAGAGAGAGTGTGACAGAGAGGGACACAGCGAGAGAGAGGGGGACAGAGAGGGACACAGCAAGAGAGAGGGGGAGACAGTGAGAGATGGACACAGCGAGAGAGACAGAGAGAGGGGGACACATAGAGGGAGAGGGACACAGAGAGAGTGACACAGATAGAAAGTGATACGCAGTGAAAGAGAGGGATAGAGTGAGATAGGAGGACACAGAGAGAGACAGGGACACAGAGGGAGAGAGGGATACAGAGAGGGACAGAGAGAGGTGGGCACACAGAGAGAGTGAGGGACACACAGAGAAAGAGGTACACAGCGGGTCAGGATGTGAGGTTTCGGGGACGTGAGTGGGTCAGGATGTGAGGGTTAGGGGACATGAGGGTGTGATGATGTGAGGGTGCCAGGACGTGAGGCAGTCAGGACATTGAGGTTATCAAAATGACCGTTTTCATTGAATCCAAATTGTTTCAGTAAATTCTAATCTCAGGAATTGACATCAGAGCATTTCAGTGAAAAATCCCATTGCATCCCCTTGTCTAATAAAATGATGTTGTTGCCGATGACCGTGTATTGATTCAGGAATAAACTTTACATCTCACAGTGTGAAAAAGTCAAATTGAATCCATATTTACAGAGCAACTCATTGAAGAAATCTGTCTGTGAACAACACGTAAAATATGAAGTGAAACTTTGCAATGAGCTTTGTTTTTGTGGCCAGGAATCTTCTCTTAAAATGGAGGCAGAAATGAAGTTGTGTTTAACTCACATTCTGTGATTTCTTGCTGGTTTTTACTCATTCTATGGAAAGCCTTCCTAAGGCGACAGACGAATGGTTATTCCAAACATCAGAAATTCTGAGGGAAACAAATGTTAAACCAAAGACAGAAATAATGACAGGACATTGCTGAATCTCTTGTTGACTGCTGAATTAACATAACCATAGACAGGACAAGTGTCTTCCTTAGCAGACACAGGAACCACACCGAGGGAGACATTCCTGACAGAACGTCGGGGGTGGGGTCTGTACACAGGTCACTGAGGAGATCTCAGTCCAAACTGTTTCCAATCATTTCCCAAATGTTTGACAACATTTGTGGCACATCCAAAATTTATGATACTTTGCTGTCTGTATTCTGTGAATCCAGCTGTGAAATATCTTCACTTCAATGTCTTTTCCCCAACACTATCCCCATATCCCTTTATGTCAATGGCATTTAGAAATCAGTCAATTTCTGCATTAAACTTAATCAATAGCTTTCCATCTTTGAGAGTGGAGAAATCACCAGGAATGTGGGATTTGATCTCCAGGGTTAGGTTGGAGAAACAGGGCTCGTTCAGGCCCTATTGAACCAATATCTCCTCCTAGGACAGTCTGGCAATCTCACTTTCAGCCAATTGACCCTCCGCTGCACTCCCTCTCTGGCAACTATATCCTTTCTATGTTAGGGAGACCAAAACTGTACACAGTACTCCAGGTGGGGTCTCACCAAGGCCTTGTGTAACTGCAGTAAGACATCTCCACTTCTGAACTCAAATCCCTCTTGCAATGAAGGCCAACATATCATTGGTCTTCTTAACTGCTGCTGCACCCCCTCTCTACATTCAGTGACTGGTGTACGAGGACAGCCAGCTCTCTTTCTACATCCACATTCCCCAACAAATCACTGTTTAAATCAGACACTTTCCATCAGTATTTTGTTATACCAACGTGTACAAATGTCAGAAATGACTGTGCTGTGCTCACCTAAAATGGCCACCATTAAGTAACTTAAAATGGCTGACTGCTGATCGTGGATTTTGTTTTGACAATATTCCCAGACAGACAGAGAGAGAAGCAGAAACAGAGAGATGGAGCAACTAATAGAAGACATTTATTTGAGATTTTGAAACTCCACCAAACATGACCAGCAAAGGAACATCATGGGGTTAGACACAGATTCCTCTACACTGTCCCTGGCAAACACTCCCAGGACAGGTACATCTCGGGGTTACAGATGGAGTAAAGCTCCCTGTATACTCTCCCCATCAAACACTCCCAGGACAGGTACAGCATGGGGTTAGATAGAGTAAAGCTCCATCTACACTGTCCCCACCAAACACTTCCAGGGCAGGTACAAAACAGTTTTAGATATGAAGCAGGGCTCTCTCTGCACAGTCCCCATCAAACACTCCCAGGACAGGTGCAGCACGGGGTTAGATACAGAGTAAAGCTCCCTGTACACAGTCCCCATCAAACACTCCCAGGACAGGTGCAGCACGCGGTTAGATACAGAGTAAAGCTCCCTGTACACAGTCCCCATCAAACACTCCCAGGACAAGTACAGAATGGGGTTAGATACAGTGAAAAGCTCCCACTACACTTTCCCTCTCAAACACTCCCAGGACAGGTACAGCACGGGATGAGATACAGAGTAAAGCTCCCTGTACACAGTCCCCATCAAACACTCCCAGGACAAGTACAGCACGGGGTTAGATACAGAGAAAAGCTCCGACTACACTTTCCCTCTCAAACACTCCCAGGACAGGTACAGCACGGGATGAGATACAGAGTAAAGCTACCTCTACACTGTCCCCATCAAACACTCCCAGGACAGGTACAGCATGGGGTTAAATCCAGAGTCAAGCTCCCTCCACATTGTCCCCATCAAACACTCCCAGGGCAGGGACAACTCGGGGTGAGATACAGAGTCGCGAGGGACGCACAGAGAGTGAGGGACGCAGAGCGAGGGACGCAGAGCGAGGGACGCAGCGCGAGGGACGCAGAGCGAGGGACGCAGAGCGAGGGACACAGAGCGAGGGACGCAGAGCGAGGGACGCAGAGCGAGGGACGCAGCGCGAGGGACGCAGAGCGAGGGACACACAGAGAGCGGGGGACACACAGAGAGCGAGGCACACAGAGATAGCGAGGGACACAGAGAGAGTGAGGGACGCAGAGCGAGGGACGCAGAGCGAGGGACGCAGAGCGAGGGACGCAGAACGAGGGACACACAGACAGTGAGGGACACACAGAGAGCGAGGCACACAGAGATAGCGAGGGACACAGAGATAGCGAGGGACACACAGAGAGCGAGGGACACAGAGATAGCGAGGGACACACAGAGAGCGAGGGACACACAGAGAGCGAGGGACACACAGAGAGCGAGGCACACACAGAAAGCGAGGCACACACAGAGTGCGAGGGACACAGAGAGAGCGAGGGCCACAGAGAGAGCGAGGAACACAGAGATAGCGAGGGACACAGAGCGAGGGACACAGAGCGAGGGACACAAGGGACATAGAGCGAGGGACAGAGTGAGCGAGGGACGCAGAGAGCGAGGGACGCAGAGAGCAAGGGACACAGAGACAGCGAGCGACACAGCGAGAGCGAGGAACGCAGAGATAGCGAGGGACACAGAGCGAGGGACACAGAGCGAGGGACACAAGGGACACAGAGCGAGGGACGCAGAGAGCGAGGGACACAGAGAGCGAGGGACGCAGAGAGCGAGGGACACAGAGCGAGGGACACAGAGGGAGGGACACAGAGCGAGGGACACAGAGCGAGGGACACAGAGCGAGGGACACAAGGGACACAGAGCGAGGGACAGAGTGAGCGAGGGACGCAGAGAGCGAGGGACGCAGAGAGCGAGGTACGCAGAGAGCGAGGTACGCAGAGAGCGAGGGACGCTGAGAGCGAGGGACGCTGAGAGCGAGGGACACAGAGAGAGAGAGACACAGAGAGAGAGGGACACAGAGAGAGAGGGACACAGAGAGAAATAGACAGAGAGGGACACAGCGAGACAGCCAGAGAGAGGGGGACACATAGAGGGAGAGGGACACATCGAGGGAGCGAGGGACACAGTGAGTGAGAGCGAGGGACACAGCGAGAGAGAGCGAGGGACACAGCGAGAGAGAGCGAGGGACACAGCGAGAGAGAGCGAGGGACACAGTGGGAGAGAGGGACACAGCGAGAGAGAGGGACACAGCGAGAGAGAGGGACACAGCGAGAGAGAGGGACACAGCGAGGGAGAGGGACACCGAGAAAGAGAGAGGCACAGAGAGAGCGAGGGTCACAGAGAGAGCGAGGGACACAGAGAGAGCGAGGGACACAGAGAGAGCGAGGGACACAGAGAGCGAGGGACACAGAGAGCGAGGGACACAGAGAGCGAGGGACAAAGAGAGCGAGGGACACAGAGAGCGAGGGACACAGAGAGCGAGGGACACAGGGAGTGAGGGACACAGGGAGCGAGGGACACAGGGAGCGAGGGACACAGGGAGCGAGGGACACAGAGAGAGCAAGGGACACAGAGAGAGCAAGGGACATAGAGAGAGCGAGGGACAGAGAGAGAGAGAGGGACAGAGAGAGAGAGAGGGACAAAACAAGAGAGAGAGAGGGACACAGCGAGAGAGAGAGGGACACAGCGAGAGATAGGGGGACACAGCGAGAGAGACGGGGAGACAGCGAGAGAGACGGGGAGACAGCGAGAGAGAGGGACACAGCGAGAGAGAGAGGGACACAGCGAGAGAGTTGGACACAGCGAAAGCGAGGGACACAGAGAGAGCGAGGCACACAGTGAGCGCGAGGGACACAGAGAGAGCGAGGGACACAGAGAGAGAGAGGGACACAGCAAGAGAGGGAGGGACACAGCGAGAGAGCGAGGGACACAACGAGAGAGAGGGGGAGACAGCGAGAGAGAGGGACACAGCGAGAGAGTGAGTGACACAGCGAGAGAGAGAGGGACACAGCGAGAGAGATGGACACAGAGAGCGAGGGACACAGAGAGATCGAAAAACACAGAGAGAGCGAGGGACACAGCGAGAGAGAGAGGGACACAGCGAGAGAGATGGACACAGCAAGAGAGATGGACACAGCGAGAGAGATGGACACAGCGAGAGAGTGAGGGACACAGCGAGCGAGGGACAGAGAGAGAGCGAGGGACACAGAGAGAGCGAGGGACACAGAGAGAGAGAGGGACACAGCAAGAGAGAGAGGGGAGACAGCAAGACAGAGGGACACAGCGAGAGAGTGAGTGACACAGCGAGAGAGGGACACTGCGAGAGCGAGGGACACTGTGAGAGCGAGGGACACTGCGAGAGCGAGGGACACAGCGAGCGCGAGGGACACTGCGAGAGCGAGGGACACTGCAAGAGCGTGGGACACTGCGAGAGCGTGGGACACTGCGAGAGCGAGGGACACAGAGAGCGCGAGGGACACTGCGAGAGCGAGGGACACTGCGAGAGCGAGGGACACAGCGAGAGCGAGGGACACAGAGAGCGAGGGACACTGCGAGAGCGAGGGACACAGAGCGCGAGGGACACAGCGAGAGCGAGGGACACTGCGAGAGCGAGGGACACAGCGAGAGCGAGGGACACAGCGAGAGCGAGGGACACAGAGAGAGAGGTACACAGAGCGAGGGACACTGCGAGAACGGGGGACACAGCGAGAGCGAGGGACACTGCGAGAGCGAGGGACACTGAGAGAGCGAGGGACACAGAGAGCGAGGGACACAGCGAGAGCGAGGGACACAGCGAGAGCGAGGGACACAGCGAGAGCGAGGGACACAGAGCGCGAGGGACACAGCGAGAGCGAGGGACACTGCGAGAGCGAGGGACACTGCGAGAGCGAGGGACACAGCGAGAGCGAGGGACAGAGAGAGCGAGGGACACTGCGAGAGCGAGGGACACAGCGAGAGCGAGGGACACAGAGCGCGAGGGACAGAGAGAGCGAGGGACACTGCGAGAGCGAGGGACACAGAGAGCGCGAGGGACAGAGAGAGCGAGGGACACTGCGAGAGCGAGGGACACTGCGAGAGCGAGCGATACAGTGAGAGTGAGGGACACAGCAAGAGCGAGGGACACAGCGAGAGCGGGAGCGAGGGACACAGCGAGAGCGAGAGCGAGGGATACAGCGAGAGCGAGGGACACAGCGAGAGCGAGGGACACAGCGAATGCGAGGGACACAGCGAATGCGAGGGACATTGCGAGAGCGAGGGACACAGAGAGCGAGGGACACTGCGAGAGCGAGGGACACTGCGAGAGCGAGGGACACTGCGAGAACGAGGGACAAAGCGAGAGCGAGGGACACTGCGAGAACGAGGGACACTGCGAGAGCGAGGGACACAGCGAGAGCGAGGGACACTGCGAGAGCGAGGGACACAGAGAGCGCGAGGGATAGAGAGAGCGAGGGACACTGCGAGAGCGAGGGACACTGCGAGAGCGAGCGATACAGTGAGAGTGAGGGACACAGCAAGAGCGAGGGACACAGCGAGAGCGGGAGCGAGGGACACAGCGAGAGCGAGAGCGAGGGACACAGCGAGAGCGAGGGACACAGCGAATGCGAGGGACACAGCGAATGCGAGGGACATTGCGAGAGCGAGGGACACAGAGAGCGAGGGACACTGCGAGAGCGAGGGACACTGCGAGAGCGAGGGACACTGCGAGAACGAGGGACAAAGCGAGAGCGAGGGACACTGCGAGAACGAGGGACACTGCGAGAGCGAGGGACACAGCGAGAGCGAGGGACACAGCGAGAGTGAGGGACACAGCGAGAGCGAGGGACACAGCGATAGAGGGACAGAGAGAGAGAGCTACACAGAGCGAGGGACACTGCGAGAACGAGGGACACAGCGAGAGCGAGGGACACTGCGAGAGCGAGGGACACACAGAGAGCGAGGGACACACAGAGAGCGAGAGACACACAGAGAGCGAGGGTCACAGAGAACGAGGGACCCACAGAGAGCGAGGGGCCCACAGAGAGCGAGGGACCCACAGAGAGCGAGGGACCCACAGAGAGCGAGGGACACAGAGAGAGCGAGGGACACAGCTAGAGCGAGGGACACAGTGAGAGAGTGAGGGACACAGCGAGAGAGGAGGTGGACACAGCGAGAGAGAGGGGGACACAGCGAGAGAGCGAGGGACACAGCGAGAGAGCGAGGGACACAGCGCGAGAGAGAGGGACACAGCGAGAGAGAGAGGGACACAGCGAGAGAGAGGAGAACACACCGAGAGAGAGGGGGACACAGCGAGAGAGCGAGGAACACAGCGAGAGAGAGAGAGGAACACAGCGAGAGAGAGAGAGGGACACAGCGAGAGAGAGAGGGACACAGCGAGAGAGAGAGAGGGACGCAGCGAGAGAGAGAGAGGGACACAGCGAGAGAGAGGGACACAGCGAGAGAGAGAGTGAGGGACTCAGCGAGAGAGAGAGAGAGGGACACAGCGCGAGAGAGAGGGACACAGCGAGACAGAGAGGGACACAGCGCGAGAGAGAGGGACACAGCGTGAGAGAGAGGGACACAGCGCGAGAGAGAGGGACACAGCGGACACAGCGTGAGAGAGAGGGACACAGCGCGAGAGAGAGGGACACAGCGCGAGAGAGAGGGACACAGCGCGAGAGAGTGGGACACAGCGCGAGAGAGTGGGACACAGCGCGAGAGAGTGGGACACAGCGCGAGAGAGGGGGACACAGCGCGAGAGAGGGGGACACAGCGCGAGAGAGGGGGACACAGCGAGAGAGCGAGGGACACAGCGAGAGAGCGAGGGACACAGCGAGAGAGCGATGGACACAGCGGGAGAGCGAGGGACACAGCGCGATAGAGAGGGACACAGCACGAGAGAGAGGGACACAGCACGAGAGAGAGGGACACAGCGCGAGAGAGAGTGACACAGCGCGAGAGAGAGGGACACAGCGCGAGAGAGAGGGACACAGCGAGAGCGAGGGACACAGCGAGAACGAGGGACACAGCGAGAACGAGGGACACATCAAGAGTGCGGGGACACAGAGAGCGACGGACACAACGAGAGCGAGGGACACAGCGAGAGCGAGGGACACAGCGAGAGGGAGAGACACAGCGAGAGCGAGAGACACACCGAGAGCGAGGGACACAGCGAGAGCGAGGGACACAGCGAGAGCGAGGGACACAGCGAGAGCGAGGGACACAGAGCGCGAGGGACAGAGATAGCGAGGGACAGAGAGAGTGAGGGACACCGCGAGAGCGAGGGACACAGCGAGAGCGAGGGACACAGCGAGAGCGAGGGACACAGCGAGAGAGGGACACAGAGAGAGAGGTACACAGTGAGTGAGGGACACTGCGAGAACGAGGGACACTGCGAGCGCGAGGGACACTGCGAGCGCGAGGGACACAGAGTGCGCGAGGGACACAGAGTGCGCGAGGGACACAGTGAGAGCGAGGGACACAGCGAGAACGAGGGACACTGCGAGCGCGAGGGACACTGCGAGCGCGAGGGACACAGAGTGCGCGAGGGACACAGAGTGCGCGAGGGACACAGATAAAGCGAGAGACACAGCGAGAGCGAGGGACACAGCGAGAGTGAGGGACACAGCGAGCTCGAGGGTAAGGGATGCAGGGAGAGCGACGGACACAGCGAGAGCGAGGGACACAGCAAGAGCGAGGGACACAGTGAGAGTGAGGGACGCAGGGAGAGCGATGGACACAGCGAATGCGAGGGACACAGAGCGCGAGGTACACTGCGAGAGAGAGGGACACAGAGAGCGAGGGACACAGAGAGCGAGGGACAAAGAGAGCGAGGGACACAGAGAGCGAGGGACACAGAGAGCGAGGGACACAGGGAGTGAGGGACACAGGGAGCGAGGGACACAGGGAGCGAGGGACACAGGGAGCGAGGGACACAGAGAGAGCAAGGGACACAGAGAGAGCGAGGGACATAGAGAGAGCGAGGGACAGAGAGAGAGAGAGGGACAGAGAGAGAGAGAGGGACAAAACAAGAGAGAGAGAGGGACACAGCGAGAGAGAGAGGGACACAGCGAGAGATAGGGGGACACAGCGAGAGAGACGGGGAGACAGCGAGAGAGACGGGGAGACAGCGAGAGAGAGGGACACAGCGAGAGAGAGAGGGACACAGCGAGAGAGTTGGACACAGCGAAAGCGAGGGACACAGAGAGAGCGAGGCACACAGTGAGCGCGAGGGACACAGAGAGAGCGAGGGACACAGAGAGAGAGAGGGACACAGCAAGAGAGGGAGGGACACAGCGAGAGAGCAAGGGACACAACGAGAGAGAGGGGGAGACAGCGAGAGAGAGGGACACAGCGAGAGAGTGAGTGACACAGCGAGATAGAGAGGGACACAGCGAGAGAGATGGACACAGAGAGCGAGGGACACAGAGAGATCGAAGGACACAGAGAGAGCGAGGGACACAGCGAGAGAGAGAGTGACACAGCGAGAGAGATGGACACAGCAAGAGAGATGGACACAGCGAGAGAGATGGACACAGCGAGAGAGTGAGGGACACTGCGAGAGCGTGGGACACTGCGAGAGCGAGGGACACAGCGAGAGCGAGGGACACAGCGAGAGCGAGGGACACAGAGAGGGAGGTACACAGAGCGAGGGACACTGCGAGAACGGGGGACACAGCGAGAGCGAGGGACACTGCGAGAGCGAGGGACACTGAGAGAGCGAGGGACACAGAGAGCGAGGGACACAGCGAGAGCGAGGGACACAGCGAGAGCGAGGGACACAGCGAGAGCGAGGGACACAGAGCGCGAGGGACACAGCGAGAGCGAGGGACACTGCGAGAGCGAGGGACACAGCGAGAGCGAGGGACAGAGAGAGCGAGGGACACTGCGAGAGCGAGGGACACAGCGAGAGCGAGGGACACAGAGCGCGAGGGACAGAGAGAGCGAGGGACACTGCGAGAGCGAGGGACACAGAGAGCGCGAGGGACAGAGAGAGCGAGGGACACTGCGAGAGCGAGGGACACTGCGAGAGCGAGCGATACAGTGAGAGTGAGGGACACAGCAAGAGCGAGGGACACAGCGAGAGCGAGAGCGAGGGACACAGCGAGAGCGAGAGCGAGAGCGAGGGACACAGCGAGAGCGAGGGACACAGCGAATGCGAGGGACACAGCGAATGCGAGGGACATTGCGAGAGCGAGGGACACAGAGAGCGAGGGACACTGCGAGAGCGAGGGACACTGCGAGAGCGAGGGACACTGCGAGAACGAGGGACAAGGCGAGAGCGAGGGACACTGCGAGAACGAGGGACACTGCGAGAGCGAGGGACACAGCGAGAGCGAGGGACACTGCGAGAGCGAGGGACACTGCGAGAGCGAGCGATACAGTGAGAGTGAGGGACACAGCAAGAGCGAGGGACACAGCGAGAGCGGGAGCGAGGGACACAGCGAGAGCGAGAGCGAGGGACACAGCGAGAGCGAGGGACACAGCGAGAGCGAGAGCGAGGGACACAGCGAGAGCGAGGGACACAGCGAATGCGAGGGACACAGCGAATGCGAGGGACATTGCGAGAGCGAGGGACACAGAGAGCGAGGGACACTGCGAGAGCGAGGGACACTGCGAGAGCGAGGGACACTGCGAGAACGAGGGACAAAGCGAGAGCGAGGGACACTGCGAGAACGAGGGACACTGCGAGAGCGAGGGACACAGCGAGAGCGAGGGACACAGCGAGAGTGAGGGACACAGCGAGAGCAAGGGACACAGCGATAGAGGGACACAGAGAGAGAGCTACACAGAGCGAGGGACACTGCGAGAACGAGGGACACAGCGAGAGCGAAGGACACTGCGAGAGCGAGGGACACACAGAGAGCGAGGGACACACAGAGAGCGAGAGACACACAGAGAGCGAGGGTCACAGAGAACGAGGGACCCACAGAGAGCGAGGGGCCCACAGAGAGCGAGGGACCCACAGAGAGCGAGGGACCCACAGAGAGCGAGGGACACAGAGAGAGCGAGGGACACAGCTAGAGCGAAGGACACAGAGAGAGAGTGAGGGACACAGCGAGAGAGGAGGTGGACACAGCGAGAGAGAGGGGGACACAGCGAGAGAGCGAGGGACACAGCGAGAGAGCGAGGGACACAGCGCGAGAGAGAGGGACACAGCGAGAGCGAGAGGGACACAGCGAGAGAGAGGAGAACACACCGAGAGAGAGGGGGACACAGCGAGAGAGCGAGGAACACAGCGAGAGAGAGAGAGGAACACAGCGAGAGAGAGAGAGGGACACAGCGAGAGAGAGAGGGACACAGCGAGAGAGAGAGAGGGACGGAGCGAGAGAGAGAGAGGGACACAGCGAGAGAGAGGGACACAGCGAGAGAGAGAGAGAGGGACTCAGCGAGAGAGAGAGAGAGGGACACAGCGCGCGAGAGAGGGACACAGCGAGAGAGAGAGGGACACAGCGCGAGAGGGAGGGACACAGCGTGAGAGAGAGGGACACAGCGCGAGAGAGAGGGACACAGCGGACACAGCGTGAGAGAGAGGGACACAGCGAGAGAGCGAGGGACACAGCGAGAGAGCGAGGGACACAGCGCGAGAGAGAGGGACACAGCGAGAGAGAGAGGGACACAGCGAGAGAGAGAGGGACACAGCGAGAGAGAGGAGAACACAGCGAGAGAGAGGGGGACACAGCGAGAGAGCGAGAGAGAGAGAGGAACACAGCGAGAGAGAGAGAGGGACACAGCGAGAGAGGTACACAGTGAGTGAGGGACACTGCGAGAACGAGGGACACTGCGAGCGCGAGGTACACTGCGAGCGCGAGGGACACAGAGTGCGCGAGGGACACAGAGTGCGCGAGGGACACAGTGAGAGCGAGGGACACAGCGAGAACGAGGGACACTGCGAGCGCGAGGGACACTGCGAGCGCGAGGGACACAGAGTGCGCGAGGGACACAGAGTGCGCGAGGGACACAGATAAAGCGAGAGACACAGCGAGAGCGAGGGACACAGCGAGAGTGAGGGACACAGCGAGAGCGAGAGTAAGGGATGCAGGGAGAGCGAGGGACACAGCGAGAGCGAGGGACACAGCAAGAGCGAGGGACACAGTGAGAGTGAGGGACGCAGGGAGAGCGAGGGACACAGCGAATGCGAGGGACACAGAGCGCGAGGTACACTGCGAGAGAGAGGGACACAGAGAGCGAGGGACACAGAGAGCGAGGGACAAAGAGAGCGAGGGACACAGAGAGCGAGGGACACAGAGAGCGAGGGACACAGGGAGTGAGGGACACAGGGAGCGAGGGACACAGGGAGCGAGGGACACAGGGAGCGAGGGACACAGAGAGAGCAAGGGACACAGAGAGAGCGAGGGACATAGAGAGAGCGAGGGACAGAGAGAGAGAGAGGGACAGAGAGAGAGAGAGGGACAAAACAAGAGAGAGAGAGGGACACAGCGAGAGAGAGAGGGACACAGCGAGAGATAGGGGGACACAGCGAGAGAGACGGGGAGACAGCGAGAGAGACGGGGAGAGAGCGAGAGAGAGGGACACAGCGAGAGAGAGAGGGACACAGCGAGAGAGTTGGACACAGCGAAAGCGAGGGACACAGAGAGAGCGAGGCACACAGTGAGCGCGAGGGACACAGAGAGAGCGAGGGACACAGAGAGAGAGAGGGACACAGCAAGAGAGGGAGGGACACAGCGAGAGAGCGAGGGACACAACGAGAGAGAGGGGGAGACAGCGAGAGAGAGGGACACAGCGAGAGAGTGAGTGACACAGCGAGAGAGAGAGGGACACAGCGAGAGAGATGGACACAGAGAGCGAGGGACACAGAGAGATCGAAGGACACAGAGAGAGCGAGGGACACAGCGAGAGAGAGAGGGACACAGCGAGAGAGATGGACACAGCAAGAGAGATGGACACAGCGAGAGAGATGGACACAGCGAGAGAGTGAGGGACACAGCGAGCGAGGGACAGAGAGAGAGCGAGGGACACAGAGTGAGCGAGGGACACAGAGAGAGAGAGGGACACAGCAAGAGAGAGAGGGACACAGCGAGAGAGCGAGGGACACAACGAGAGAGAGGGGGAGACAGCAAGACAGAGGGACACAGCGAGAGAGTGAGTGACACAGCGAGAGAGGGACACTGCGAGAGGGAGGGACACTGTGAGAGCGAGGGACACTGCGAGAGCGAGGGACACAGCGAGCGCGAGGGACACTGCGAGAGCGAGGGACACTGCAAGAGCGTGGGACTCTGCGAGAGCGTGGGACACTGCGAGAGCGAGGGACACAGCGAGAGCGAGGGACACAGCGAGAGCGAGGGACACAGCGAGAGCGAGGGACACAGAGAGAGAGGTACACAGAGCGAGGTACACTGCGAGAACGGGGGACACAGCGAGAGCGAGGGACACTGCGAGAGCGAGGGACACTGAGAGAGCGAGGGACACAGAGAGCGAGGGACACAGCGAGAGCGAGGGACACAGCGAGAGCGAGGGACACAGCGAGAGCGAGGGACACAGAGCGCGAGGGACACAGCGAGAGCGAGGGACACTGCGAGAGCGAGGGACACAGCGAGAGCGAGGGACAGAGAGAGCGAGGGACACTGCGAGAGCGAGGGACACAGCGAGAGCGAGGGACACAGAGCGCGAGGGACACAGCGAGAGCGAGGGACACTGCGAGAGCGAGGGACACAGAGAGCGCGAGGGACAGAGAGAGCGAGGGACACTGCGAGAGCGAGGGACACTGCGAGAGCGAGCGATACAGTGAGAGTGAGGGACACAGCAAGAGCGAGGGACACAGCGAGAGCGAGAGTGAGGGACACAGCGAGAGCGAGAGCGAGGGACACAGCGAGAGCGAGGGACACGGCGAATGCGAGGGACACAGCGAATGCGAGGGACATTGCGAGAGCGAGGGACACAGAGAGCGAGGGACACTGCGAGAGCGAGGGACACTGCGAGAGCGAGGGACACTGCGAGAACGAGGGACAAGGCGAGAGCGAGGGACACTGCGAGAACGAGGGACACTGCGAGAGCGAGGGACACAGTGAGAGCGAGGGACACTGCGAGAGCGAGGGACACTGCGAGAGCGAGCGATACAGTGAGAGTGAGGGACACAGCAAGAGCGAGGGACACAGCGAGAGCGGGAGCGAGGGACACAGCGAGAGCGAGAGCGAGGGACACAGCGAGAGCGAGGGACACAGCGAATGCGAGGGACACAGCGAATGCGAGGGACATTGCGAGAGCGAGGGACACAGAGAGCGAGGGACACTGCGAGATCGAGGGACACTGCGAGAGCGAGGGACACTGCGAGAACGAGGGACAAAGCGAGAGCGAGGGACACTGCGAGAACGAGGGACACTGCGAGAGCGAGGGACACAGCGAGAGCGAGGGACACAGCGAGAGTGAGGGACACAGCGAGAGCGAGGGACACAGCGATAGAGGGACACAGAGAGAGAGCTACACAGAGCGAGGGACACTGCGAGAACGAGGGACACAGCGAGAGTGAGGGACACTGCGAGAGCGAGGGACACACAGAGAGCGAGGGACACACAGAGAGCGAGAGACACACAGAGAGCGAGGGTCACAGAGAACGAGGGACCCACAGAGAGCGAGGGGCCCACAGAGAGCGAGGGACCCACAGAGAGCGAGGGACCCACAGAGAGCGAGGGACACAGAGAGAGCGAGGGACACAGCTAGAGCGAAGGACACAGAGAGAGAGTGAGGGACACAGCGAGAGAGGAGGTGGACACAGCGAGAGAGAGGGGGACACAGCGAGAGAGCGAGGGACACAGCGAGAGAGCGAGGGACACAGCGCGAGAGAGAGGGACACAGCGAGAGAGAGAGGGACACAGCGAGAGAGAGGAGAACACACCGAGAGAGAGGGGGACACAGCGAGAGAGCGAGGAACACAGCGAGAGAGAGAGAGGAACACAGCGAGAGGGAGAGAGGGACACAGTGAGAGAGAGAGGGACACAGCGAGAGAGAGAGAGGGACGCAGCGAGAGAGAGAGAGGGACACAGCGAGAGAGAGGGACACAGCGAGAGAGAGAGAGAGGGACTCAGCGAGAGAGAGAGAGAGGGACACAGCGCGAGAGAGAGGGACACAGCGTGAGAGAGAGGGACACAGCGCGAGAGAGGGGGACACAGCGGACACAGCGTGAGAGAGAGGGACACAGCGAGAGAGCGAGGGACACAGCGAGAGAGCGAGGGACACAGCGCGAGAGAGAGGGACACAGCGAGAGATAGAGGGACACAGCGAGAGAGAGGAGAACACAGCGAGAGAGAGGGGGACACAGCGAGAGAGCGAGAGAGAGAGAGGAACACAGCGAGAGAGAGAGAGGGACACAGCGAGAGAGAGAGGGACACAGCGAGAGAGAGAGAGGGACGCAGCGAGAGAGAGAGAGGGACACAGCGAGAGAGAGGGACACAGCGAGAGAGAGAGAGAGGGACTCAGCGAGAGAGAGAGAGAGGGACACAGCGCGAGAGAGAGGGACACAGCGAGAGAGAGAGGGACACAGCGCGAGAGAGAGGGACACAGCGTGAGAGAGAGGGACACAGCGCGAGAGAGAGGGACACAGCGGACACAGCGTGAGAGAGAGGGACACAGCGCGAGAGAGAGGGACACAGCGCGAGAGAGAGGGACACAGCGCGAGAGAGTGGGACACAGCGCGAGAGAGTGGGACACAGCGCGAGAGAGTGGGACACAGCGCGAGAGAGGGGGACACAGCGCGAGAGAGGGGGACACAGCGAGAGAGCGAGGGACACAGCGCGAGAGAGCGAGGGACACAGCGAGAGAGCGATGGACACAGCGGGAGAGCGAGGGACACAGCGCGAGAGAGAGGGACACATCGCGAGAGAGAGGGACACATCGCGAGAGAGAGGGACACAGCGAGAGCGAGGGACACAGCGAGAACGAGGGACACAGCGAGAACGAGGGACACAGCGAGAACGAGGGACACATCAAGAGTGCGAGGGACACAGAGAGCGAGGGACACAGCGAGAGCGAGGGACACAGCGAGAGCGAGGGACACAGCGAGACGGAGAGACACAGCGAGAGCGAGAGACACACCGAGAGCGAGGGACACAGCGAGAGCGAGGGACACAGCGAGAGCGAGGGACACAGCGAGAGCGAGGGACACAGAGCGCGAGGGACAGAGATAGCGAGGGACAGAGAGAGTGAGGGACACCGCGAGAGCGAGGGACACAGCGAGAGCGAGGGACACAGCGAGAGCGAGGGACACAGCGAGAGCGAGGGACACAGCGAGAGAGGGACACAGAGAGAGAGGTACACAGTGAGTGAGGGACACTGCGAGAACGAGGGACACTGCGAGCGCGAGGGACACTGCGAGCGCGAGGGACACAGAGTGCGCGAGGGACACAGAGTGCGCGAGGGACACAGATAAAGCGAGAGACACAGCGAGAGCGAGGGACACAGCGAGAGTGAGGGACACAGCAAGAGCGAGAGTAAGGGACGCAGGGAGAGCGAGGGACACAGCGCGAGCGAGGGACACAGCAAGAGCGAGGGACACAGTGAGAGTGAGGGACGCAGGGAGAGCGAGGGACACAGCGAATGCGAGGGACACAGAGCGCGAGGTACACTGCGAGAGCGAGGGTCACAGAGAGCGAGGTACACTGCGAGAGAGAGGGACACAGAGAGCGAGGGACACTGCGAGAGCGAGGGACACTGCGAGAGCGAGGGACACAGCGAGAGCGAGGGACACTGTGAGAGCGAGGGACACAGAGAGCGAGGTACACTGCGAGAGAGAGGGACACAGAGAGCGAGGGACACTGCGAGAGCGAGGGACACTGCGAGAGCGAGGGACACAGCGAGAGCGAGGGACACAGCGAATGCGAGGGACACAGAGAGAGCAAGGGACACAGCGAGAGCGAGGGACACAGAGAGCGTGAGGGACAATGCGAGAGCGAGGGACACTGCGAGAGCGAGGGACACCGCGAGAGCGAGGGACACTGCGAGAGCGAGCGTTACAGTGAGAGCGAGGGACACAGCAAGAGCAAGGGACACAGCGAGAGCGAGAGCGAGGGATACAGCGAGAGCGAGAGCTAGGGACACAGCGAGAGCGAGGGACACAGCGAATGCGAGAGGCACAGAGCGCGAGGGACACTGCAAGAGTGAGGGACACAGAGAGCGAGGGACACTGCGAGAGCGAGGGACACTGCGAGAGCGAGGGACACAGCGAGAGCGAGGGACACAGCGAGAGCGAGGGACACAGCGAGAGCGAGGGACGCAGAGAGAGAGGTACACAGAGCGAGGGACACTGCGAGAACGGGGGACACAGCGAGAGCGAGGGACACAGCGAGAGCGAGGGACAAAGCGAGAGCGAGGGACACAGCGAGAGCGAGGGACACAGCGAGAGCGAGGGACACAGCGAGAGAGGGACACAGAGAGATAGGTACACTGAGCGAGGGACACTGCGAGAACGAGGGACACAGCGAGAGCGAGGGACACTGCGAACGCGAGGGACACACAGAGAGCGAGTGACACACAGAGAGCGAGCGACACAGAGAGCGAGGGACACAGAGAGCGAGGGACACAGAGAGCGAGGGACACAGAGAGCGAGGGACACAGAGAGCGCGCGGGACACAGAGAGAGCGCGGGACACAGAGAGAGCGCGGGACACAGAGAGAGCGCGGGACACAGAGAGAGCGAGGGACACAGAGAGAGCGAGGGACACAGAGAGAGCGAGGGGCACAGAGAGAGCGAGGGACACAGAGAGAGCGAGGGACACAGAGAGCGAGGGACACAGCGAGAGCGAGGGACACAGAGAGATTGAGAGGGACACAGCGTGAGAGTTGGACACAGCGAGAGAGTGAGGGACACACCAAGAGTGTGGGGAACAGAGAGAGCGAGGGACACTGCGAGAGCGAGGGACACTGCGAGAGCGAGGGACACTGCGAGGACGAGGGACACAGCAAGAGCGAGGGACACAGCGAGAGCGAGAGACACAGCGAAAGACACAGCAAGAGCGAGGGACACAGCGCGAGCGAGAGCGAGGGACACAGCGAGAGCGAGGGACACAGCGAGAGTCAGGGACACAGCGAGAGACACAGCAAGAGCGAGGGACACAGCGCGAGCGAGAGCGAGGGACACAGCGAGAGCGAGGGACACAGCGAGAGCGAGGGACACAGTGAGCGCGAGGGACACTGCGAGAGCGAGGGACACAGAGAGCGAGGAACACTGCGAGAGCGAGGGACACTGCGAGAGCGAGGGACACTGCGAGAGCGAGGGACACTGCGACTGCGAGGGACACAGCGAGAGCGAGGGACACACAGAGAGCGAGGGACACACAGAGAGCGAGGGACGCAGAGCGAGGGACACAGAGCGAGGGACACAGAGCGAGGGACACAGAGAGCGAGGGAGACAGAGAGCGAGGGACACAGAGAGCGAGGGACACAGAGAGCGAGGGACACAGAGCGAGGGACACAGAGCGAGGGACACAGAGCGAGGGACACAGAGCGAGGGACACAGATCGAGGAACACAGAGCGAGGGACACAAGGGACACAGAGCGAGGGACAGAGTGAGCGAGGGACACAGGGAGAGCGAGGGACACAGCGAGAGCGAGGGACACAGCGAAAGCGAGGGACACAGCGAGAGCGAGAGCGAGGGACGCAGGGAGAGCGAGGGACAAAGCGAGAGCGAGGGACACAGCGAGAGCGAGGGACACAGCGAGAGCGAGGGACACAGCGAGAGAGGGACACAGAGAGAGAGGCACACAGAGCGAGGGACACAGAGAGAGCGAGGGACACAAAGCGAGCGAGGGACACAGAGAGACCGAGGGACACAGAGAGTGAGGGACACAGATAGAGCGAGGGACACAGAGAGAGCGTGGGACACAGAGAGAGCGAGGGACACAGAGAGAGAGAGGGACACAGCAAGAGAGGGAGGGACACAGCGAGAGAGCGAGGGACACAACGAGAGAGAGGGGGAGACAGCGAGAGAGAGGGACACAGCGAGAGAGTGAGTGACACAGCGAGAGAGAGAGGGACACAGCGAGAGAGATGGACACAGAGAGCGAGGGACACAGAGAGATCGAAGGACACAGAGAGAGCGAGGGACACAGCGAGAGAGAGAGGGACACAGCGAGAGAGATGGACACAGCAAGAGAGATGGACACAGCGAGAGAGATGGACACAGCGAGAGAGTGAGGGACACAGCGAGCGAGGGACAGAGAGAGAGCGAGGGACACAGAGAGAGCGAGGGACACAGAGAGAGAGAGGGACACAGCAAGAGAGAGAGGGACACAGCGAGAGAGCGAGGGACACAACGAGAGAGAGGGGGAGACAGCAAGACAGAGGGACACAGCGAGAGAGTGAGTGACACAGCGAGAGAGGGACACTGCGAGAGCGAGGGACACTGTGAGAGCGAGGGACACTGCGAGAGCGAGGGACACAGCGAGCGCGAGGGACACTGCGAGAGCGAGGGACACTGCAAGAGCGTGGGACACAGCGAGAGCGAGGGACACAGCGAGAGCGAGGGACACAGCGAGAGCGAGGGACACTGCGAGAGCGAGGGACACAGCGAGAGCGAGGGACACAGCGAGAGCGAGGGACACAGAGAGAGAGGTACACAGAGCGAGGGACACTGCGAGAACGGGGGACACAGCGAGAGCGAGGGACACTGCGAGAGCGAGGGACACTGAGAGAGCGAGGGACACAGAGAGCGAGGGACACAGCGAGAGCGAGGGATACAGCGAGAGCGAGGGACACAGCGAGAGCGAGGGACACAGAGCGCGAGGGACACAGCGAGAGCGAGGGACACTGTGAGAGCGAGGGACACAGCGAGAGCGAGGGACACAGCGAGAGCGAGGGACACTGCGAGAGCGAGGGACACAGCGAGAGCGAGGGACACTGCGAGAGCGAGGGACACAGAGAGAGCGAGGGACAGAGAGAGCGAGGGACACTGCGAGAGCGAGGGACACAGCGAGAGCGAGGGACACAGAGCGCGAGGGACAGAGAGAGCGAGGGACACTGCGAGAGCGAGGGACACAGAGAGCGCGAGGGACAGAGAGAGCGAGGGACACTGCGAGAGCGAGGGACACTGCGAGAGCGAGCGATACAGTGAGAGTGAGGGACACAGCAAGAGCGAGGGACACAGCGAGAGCGGGAGCGAGGGACACAGCGAGAGCGAGAGCGAGGGACACAGCGAGAGCGAGAGCGAGGGACACAGCGAGAGCGAGGGACACAGAGAGCGAGGGACACAGAGAGCGAGGGACACAGAGAGCGAGGGACACAGAGAGAGCGCGGGACACAGAGAGAGCGCGGGACACAGAGAGAGCGCGGGACACAGAGAGAGCGCGGGACACAGAGAGAGCGAGGGACACAGAGAGAGCGAGGGGCACAGAGAGAGCGAGGGACACAGAGAGAGCGAGGGACACAGAGAGCGAGGGACACAGCGAGAGCGAGGGACACAGAGAGATTGAGAGGGACACAGCGTGAGAGTTGGACACAGCGAGAGAGTGAGGGACACACCAAGAGTGTGGGGGACAGAGAGAGCGAGGGACACTGCGAGAGCGAGGGACACTGCGAGAGCGAGGGACACTGCGAGGACGAGGGACACAGCAAGAGCGAGGGACACAGCGAGAGCGAGAGACACAGCGAAAGACACAGCAAGAGCGAGGGACACAGCGCGAGCGAGAGCGAGGGACACAGCGAGAGCGAGGGACACAGCGAGAGTCAGGGACACAGCGAGAGACACAGCAAGAGCGAGGGACACAGCGCGAGCGAGAGCGAGGGACACAGCGAGAGCGAGGGACACAGCGAGAGCGAGGGACACAGTGAGCGCGAGGGACACTGCGAGAGCGAGGGACACAGAGAGCGAGGAACACTGCGAGAGCGAGGGACACTGCGAGAGCGAGGGACACTGCGAGAGCGAGGGACACTGCGACTGCGAGGGACACAGCGAGAGCGAGGGACACACAGAGAGCGAGGGACACACAGAGAGCGAGGGACACACAGAGAGCGAGGGACGCAGAGCGAGGGACACAGAGCGAGGGACACAGAGCGAGGGACACAGAGAGCGAGGGAGACAGAGAGCGAGGGACACAGAGAGCGAGGGACACAGAGAGCGAGGGACACAGAGCGAGGGACACAGAGCGAGGGACACAGAGCGAGGGACACAGAGCGAGGGACACAGAGCGAGGAACACAGAGCGAGGGACACAAGGGACACAGAGCGAGGGACAGAGTGAGCGAGGGACACAGGGAGAGCGAGGGACACAGCGAGAGCGAGGGACACAGCGAAAGCGAGGGACACAGCGAGAGCGAGAGCGAGGGACGCAGGGAGAGCGAGGGACAAAGCGAGAGCGAGGGACACAGCGAGAGCGAGGGACACAGCGAGAGCGAGGGACACAGCGAGAGAGGGACACAGAGAGAGAGGCACACAGAGCGAGGGACACAGAGAGAGCGAGGGACACAAAGCGAGCGAGGGACACAGAGAGACCGAGGGACACAGAGAGTGAGGGACACAGATAGAGCGAGGGACACAGAGAGAGCGTGGGACACAGAGAGAGCGAGGGACACAGAGAGAGAGAGGGACACAGCAAGAGAGGGAGGGACACAGCGAGAGAGCGAGGGACACAACGAGAGAGAGGGGGAGACAGCGAGAGAGAGGGACACAGCGAGAGAGTGAGTGACACAGCGAGAGAGAGAGGGACACAGCGAGAGAGATGGACACAGAGAGCGAGGGACACAGAGAGATCGAAGGACACAGAGAGAGCGAGGGACACAGCGAGAGAGAGAGGGACACAGCGAGAGAGATGGACACAGCAAGAGAGATGGACACAGCGAGAGAGATGGACACAGCGAGAGAGTGAGGGACACAGCGAGCGAGGGACAGAGAGAGAGCGAGGGACACAGAGAGAGCGAGGGACACAGAGAGAGAGAGGGACACAGCAAGAGAGAGAGGGACACAGCGAGAGAGCGAGGGACACAACGAGAGAGAGGGGGAGACAGCAAGACAGAGGGACACAGCGAGAGAGTGAGTGACACAGCGAGAGAGGGACACTGCGAGAGCGAGGGACACTGTGAGAGCGAGGGACACTGCGAGAGCGAGGGACACAGCGAGCGCGAGGGACACTGCGAGAGCGAGGGACACTGCAAGAGCGTGGGACACAGCGAGAGCGAGGGACACAGCGAGAGCGAGGGACACAGCGAGAGCGAGGGACACTGCGAGAGCGAGGGACACAGCGAGAGCGAGGGACACAGCGAGAGCGAGGGACACAGAGAGAGAGGTACACAGAGCGAGGGACACTGCGAGAACGGGGGACACAGCGAGAGCGAGGGACACTGCGAGAGCGAGGGACACTGAGAGAGCGAGGGACACAGAGAGCGAGGGACACAGCGAGAGCGAGGGACACAGCGAGAGCGAGGGACACAGCGAGAGCGAGGGACACAGAGCGCGAGGGACACAGCGAGAGCGAGGGACACTGTGAGAGCGAGGGACACAGCGAGAGCGAGGGACACAGCGAGAGCGAGGGACACTGCGAGAGCGAGGGACACAGCGAGAGCGAGGGACACTGCGAGAGCGAGGGACACAGAGAGAGCGAGGGACAGAGAGAGCGAGGGACACAGCGAGAGCGAGGGACACAGAGCGCGAGGGACAGAGAGAGCGAGGGACACTGCGAGAGCGAGGGACACAGAGAGCGCGAGGGACAGAGAGAGCGAGGGACACTGCGAGAGCGAGGGACACTGCGAGAGCGAGCGATACAGTGAGAGTGAGGGACACAGCAAGAGCGAGGGACACAGCGAGAGCGGGAGCGAGGGACACAGCGAGAGCGAGAGCGAGGGACACAGCGAGAGCGAGAGCGAGGGACACAGCGAGAGCGAGGGACACAGCGAATGCGAGGGACACAGCGAATGCGAGGGACATTGCGAGAGCGAGGGACACAGAGAGCGAGTGACACTGCGAGAGCGAGGGACACTGCGAGAGCGAGGGACACTGCGAGAACGAGGGACAAAGCGAGAGCGAGGGACACTGCGAGAACGAGGGACACTGCGAGAGCGAGGGACACAGCGAGAGCGAGGGACACTGCGAGAGCGAGGGACACTGCGAGAGCGAGCGATACAGTGAGAGTGAGGGACACAGCAAGAGCGAGGGACACAGCGAGAGCGGGAGCGAGGGACACAGCGAGAGCGAGAGCGAGGGACACAGCGAGAGCGAGGGACACAGCGAATGCGAGGGACACAGCGAATGCGAGGGACATTGCCAGAGCGAGGGACACAGAGAGCGAGGGACACTGCGAGAGCGAGGGACACTGCGAGAGCGAGGGACACTGCGAGAACGAGGGACAAAGCGAGAGCGAGGGACACTGCGAGAACGAGGGACACTGCGAGAGCGAGGGACACAGCGAGAGCGAGGGACACAGCGAGAGTGAGGGACACAGCGAGAGCGAGGGACACAGCGATAGAGGGACACAGAGAGAGAGCTACACAGAGCGAGGGACACTGCGAGAACGAGGGACACAGCGAGAGCGAGGGACACTGCGAGAGCGAGGGACACACAGAGAGCGAGGGACACACAGAGAGCGAGAGACACACAGAGAGCGAGGGTCACAGAGAACGAGGGACCCACAGAGAGCGAGGGGCCCACAGAGAGCGAGGGACCCACAGAGAGCGAGGGACCCACAGACAGCGAGGGACACAGAGAGAGCGAGGGACACAGCTAGAGCGAGGGACACAGAGAGAGAGTGAGGGACACAGCGAGAGAGGAGGGGACACAGCGAGAGAGAGGGGGACACAGCGAGAGAGTGAGGGACACAGCGAGAGAGCGAGGGACACAGCGCGAGAGAGAGGGACACAGCGAGAGAGAGAGGGACACAGCGAGAGAGAGGAGAACACACCGAGAGAGAGGGGGACACAGCGAGAGAGCGAGGAACACAGCGAGAGAGAGAGAGGAACACAGCGAGAGCGAGAGAGGGACACAGCGAGAGAGAGAGGGACACAGCGAGAGAGAGAGAGGGACGCAGCGAGAGAGAGAGAGGGACACAGCGAGAGAGAGGGACACAGCGAGAGAGAGAGAGAGGGACTCAGCGAGAGAGAGAGGGACACAGCGCGAGATAGAGGGACACAGCGAGAGAGAGAGGGACACAGCGCGAGAGAGGGACACAGCGTGAGAGAGAGGGACACAGCGCGAGAGAGAGGGACACAGCGGACACAGCGTGAGAGAGAGGGACACAGCGAGAGAGCGAGGGACACAGCGAGAGAGCGAGGGACACAGCGCGAGAGAGAGGGACACAGCGAGAGAGAGAGGGACACAGCGAGAGAGTGGAGAACACAGCGAGAGAGAGGGGGACACAGCGAGAGAGCGAGAGAGAGAGAGGAACACAGCGAGAGAGAAAGAGGGACACAGCGAGAGAGAGAGGGACACAGCGAGAGAGAGAGAGGGACGCAGCGAGAGAGAGAGAGGGACACAGCGAGAGAGAGGGACACAGCGAGAGAGAGAGAGGGACTCAGCGAGAGAGAGAGAGAGGGACACAGCGCGAGAGAGAGGGACACAGCGAGAGAGAGAGGGACACAGCGCGAGAGAGAGGGACACAGCGTGAGAGAGAGGGACACAGCGTGAGAGAGAGGGACACAGCGTGAGAGAGAGGGACACAGCGCGAGAGAGAGGGACATAGCGCGAGAGCGAGGGACACAGAGAGAGCGCGGGACACAGAGAGAGCGCGGGACACAGAGAGAGCGCGGGACACAGAGAGAGCGCGGGACACAGAGAGAGCGAGGGACACAGAGAGAGCGAGGGACACAGAGAGAGCGAGGGGCACAGAGAGAGCGAGGGACACAGAGAGAGCGAGGGACACAGAGAGCGAGGGACACAGCGAGAGCGAGGGACACAGAGAGATTGAGAGGGACACAGCGTGAGAGTTGGACACAGCGAGAGAGTGAGGGACACACCAAGAGTGTGGGGGACAGAGAGAGCGAGGGACACTGCGAGAGCGAGGGACACTGCGAGAGCGAGGGACACTGCGAGGACGAGGGACACAGCAAGAGCGAGGGACACAGCGAGAGCGAGAGACACAGCGAAAGACACAGCAAGAGCGAGGGACACAGCGCGAGCGAGAGCGAGGGACACAGCGAGAGCGAGGGACACAGCGAGAGTCAGGGACACAGCGAGAGACACAGCAAGAGCGAGGGACACAGCGCGAGCGAGAGCGAGGGACACAGCGAGAGCGAGGGACACAGCGAGAGCGAGGGACACAGTGAGCGCGAGGGACACTGCGAGAGCGAGGGACACAGAGAGCGAGGAACACTGCGAGAGCGAGGGACACTGCGAGAGCGAGGGATACTGCGACTGCGAGGGACACTGCGACTGCGAGGGACACAGCGAGAGCGAGGGACACACAGAGAGCGAGGGACACACAGAGAGCGAGGGACACACAGAGAGCGAGGGACGCAGAGCGAGGGACACAGAGCGAGGGACACAGAGAGCGAGGGAGACAGAGAGCGAGGGACACAGAGAGCGAGGGACACAGAGAGCGAGGGACACAGAGCGAGGGACACAGAGCGAGGGACACAGAGCGAGGGACACAGAGCGAGGAACACAGAGCGAGGGACACAAGGGACACAGAGCGAGGGACAGAGTGAGCGAGGGACACAGGGAGAGCGAGGGACACAGCGAGAGCGAGGGACACAGCGAAAGCGAGGGACACAGCGAGAGCGAGAGCGAGGGACGCAGGGAGAGCGAGGGACAAAGCGAGAGCGAGGGACACAGCGAGAGCGAGGGACACAGCGAGAGCGAGGGACACAGCGAGAGAGGGACACAGAGAGAGAGGCACACAGAGCGAGGGACACAGAGAGAGCGAGGGACACAAAGCGAGCGAGGGACACAGAGAGACCGAGGGACACAGAGAGTGAGGGACACAGATAGAGCGAGGGACACAGAGAGAGCGTGGGACACAGAGAGAGCGAGGGACACAGAGAGAGGGCCACAGCAAGAGAGGGAGGGACACAGCGAGAGAGCGAGGGACACAACGAGAGAGAGGGGGAGACAGCGAGAGAGAGGGACACAGCGAGAGAGTGAGTGACACAGCGAGAGAGAGAGGGACACAGCGAGAGAGATGGACACAGAGAGCGAGGGACACAGAGAGATCGAAGGACACAGAGAGAGCGAGGGACACAGCGAGAGAGAGAGGGACACAGCGAGAGAGATGGACACAGCAAGAGAGATGGACACAGCGAGAGAGATGGACACAGCGAGAGAGTGAGGGACACAGCGAGCGAGGGACAGAGAGAGAGCGAGGGACACAGAGAGAGCGAGGGACACAGAGAGAGAGAGGGACACAGCAAGAGAGAGAGGGACACAGCGAGAGAGCGAGGGACACAACGAGAGAGAGGGGGAGACAGCAAGACAGAGGGACACAGCGAGAGAGTGAGTGACACAGCGAGAGAGGGACACTGCGAGAGCGAGGGACACTGTGAGAGCGAGGGACACTGCGAGAGCGAGGGACACAGCGAGCGCGAGGGACACTGCGAGAGCGAGGGACACTGCAAGAGCGTGGGACACAGCGAGAGCGAGGGACACAGCGAGAGCGAGGGACACAGCGAGAGCGAGGGACACTGCGAGAGCGAGGGACACAGCGAGAGCGAGGGACACAGCGAGAGCGAGGGACACAGAGAGAGAGGTACACAGAGCGAGGGACACTGCGAGAACGGGGGACACAGCGAGAGCGAGGGACACTGCGAGAGCGAGGGACACTGAGAGAGCGAGGGACACAGAGAGCGAGGGACACAGCGAGAGCGAGGGACACAGCGAGAGCGAGGGACACAGCGAGAGCGAGGGACACAGAGCGCGAGGGACACAGCGAGAGCGAGGGACACTGTGAGAGCGAGGGACACAGCGAGAGCGAGGGACACAGCGAGAGCGAGGGACACTGCGAGAGCGAGGGACACAGCGAGAGCGAGGGACACTGCGAGAGCGAGGGACACAGAGAGAGCGAGGGACAGAGAGAGCGAGGGACACTGCGAGAGCGAGGGACACAGCGAGAGCGAGGGACACAGAGCGCGAGGGACAGAGAGAGCGAGGGACACTGCGAGAGCGAGGGACACAGAGAGCGCGAGGGACAGAGAGAGCGAGGGACACTGCGAGAGCGAGGGACACTGCGAGAGCGAGCGATACAGTGAGAGTGAGGGACACAGCAAGAGCGAGGGACACAGCGAGAGCGGGAGCGAGGGACACAGCGAGAGCGAGAGCGAGGGACACAGCGAGAGCGAGAGCGAGGGACACAGCGAGAGCGAGGGACACAGCGAATGCGAGGGACACAGCGAATGCGAGGGACATTGCCAGAGCGAGGGACACAGAGAGCGAGGGACACTGCGAGAGCGAGGGACACTGCGAGAGCGAGGGACACTGCGAGAACGAGGGACAAAGCGAGAGCGAGGGACACTGCGAGAACGAGGGACACTGCGAGAGCGAGGGACACAGCGAGAGCGAGGGACACTGCGAGAGCGAGGGACACTGCGAGAGCGAGCGATACAGTGAGAGTGAGGGACACAGCAAGAGCGAGGGACACAGAGAGAGCGGGAGCGAGGGACACAGCGAGAGCGAGAGCGAGGGACACAGCGAGAGCGAGGGACACAGCGAATGCGAGGGACACAGCGAATGCGAGGGACATTGCCAGAGCGAGGGACACAGAGAGCGAGGGACACTGCGAGAGCGAGGGACACTGCGAGAGCGAGGGACACAGCGAGAGCGAGGGACACTGCGAGAACGAGGGACAAAGCGAGAGCGAGGGACACTGCGAGAACGAGGGACACTGCGAGAGCGAGGGACACAGCGAGAGCGAGGGACACAGCGAGAGCGAGGGACACAGCGATAGAGGGACACAGAGAGAGAGCTACACAGAGCGAGGGACACTGCGAGAACGAGGGACACAGCGAGAGCGAGGGACACTGCGAGAGCGAGGGACACACAGAGAGCGAGGGACACACAGTGAGCGAGAGACACACAGAGAGCGAGGGTCACAGAGAACGAGGGACCCACAGAGAGCGAGGGGCCCACAGAGAGCGAGGGACCCACAGAGAGCGAGGGACCCACAGAGAGCGAGGGACACAGAGAGAGCGAGGGACACAGCTAGAGCGAGGGACACAGAGAGAGAGTGAGGGACACAGCGAGAGAGGAGGTGGACACAGCGAGAGAGAGGGGGACACAGCGAGAGAGCGAGGGACACAGCGAGAGAGCGAGGGACACAGCGCGAGAGAGAGGGACACAGCGAGAGAGAGAGGGACACAGCGAGAGAGAGGAGAACACACCGAGAGAGAGGGGGACACAGCGATAGAGCGAGGAACACAGCGAGAGAGAGAGAGGAACACAGCGAGAGAGAGAGAGGGACACAGCGAGAGAGAGAGGGACACAGCGAGAGAGAGAGAGGGACGCAGCGAGAGAGAGAGGGACACAGCGAGAGAGAGGGACACAGCGAGAGAGAGAGAGAGGGACTCAGCGAGAGAGAGAGAGAGGGACACAGCGCGAGATAGAGGGACACAGCGAGAGAGAGAGGGACACAGCGCGAGAGAGAGGGACACAGCGTGAGAGAGAGGGACACAGCGCGAGAGAGAGGGACACAGCGGACACAGCGTGAGAGAGAGGGACACAGCGAGAGAGCGAGGGACACAGCGAGAGAGCGAGGGACACAGCGCGAGAGTGAGGGACACAGCGAGAGAGAGAGGGACACAGCGAGAGAGTGGAGAACACAGCGAGAGAGAGGGGGACACAACGAGAGAGCGAGAGAGAGAGAGGAACACAGCGAGAGAGAGAGAGGGACACAGCGAGAGAGAGAGGGACACAGCGAGAGAGAGAGAGGGATGCAGCGAGAGAGAGAGAGCGACACAGCGAGAGAGAGGGACACAGCGAGAGAGAGAGAGGGACTCAGCGAGAGAGAGAGAGAGGGACACAGCGCGAGAGAGAGGGACACAGCGAGAGAGAGAGGGACACAGCGAGAGAGAGAGGGACACAGCGTGAGAGAGAGGGACACAGCGTGAGAGAGAGGGACACAGCGTGAGAGAGAGGGACACAGCGCGAGAGAGAGGTACACAGCGCGAGAGAGAGGGACACAGCGTGAGAGAGAGGGACAGAGCGCGAGAGAGAGGGACACAGCGGACACAGCGTGAGAGAGAGGGACACAGCGCGAGAGAGAGGGACACAGCGTGAGAGAGACGGACACAGCGCGAGAGAGTGGGACACAGCGCTAGAGAGTGGGACACAGCGCGAGAGAGTGGGACACAGCGCGAGAGCGAGGGACACAGCGAGAGAGCGATGGACACAGCGGGAGAGCGAGGGACACAGCGCGAGAGAGAGGGACACATCGCGAGAGAGAGGGACACAGCACGAGAGAGAGGGACACAGCGCGAGAGAGAGTGACACAGCGCGAGAGAGAGGGACACATCGCGAGAGAGAGGGACACAGCGAGAGCGAGGGACACAGCGAGAACGAGGGACACAGCGAGAACGAGGGACACATCAAGAGTGCGAGGGACACAGAGAGCGAGGGACACAGCGAGAGCGAGGGACACAGCGAGAGCGAGGGACACAGCGAGAGGGAGAGACACAGCGAGAGCGAGAGACACACCGAGAGCGAGGGACACAGCGAGAGCGAGGGACACAGCGAGAGCGAGGGACACAGCGAGAGCGAGGGACACAGAGCGCGAGGGACAGAGATAGCGAGGGACAGAGAGAGTGAGGGACACCGCGAGAGCGAGGGACACAGCGAGAGCGAGGGACACAGCGAGAGCGAGGGACACAGCGAGAGAGGGACACAGAGAGAGAGGTACACAGTGAGTGAGGGACACTGCGAGAACGAGGGACACTGCGAGCGCGCGGGACACTGCGAGCGCGAGGGACACAGAGTGCGCGAGGGACACAGAGTGCGCGAGGGACACAGATAAAGCGAGAGAAACAGCGAGAGCGAGGGACACAGCGAGAGTGAGGGACACAGCGAGAGCGTGAGTAAGGGACGCAGGGAGAGCGAGGGACACAGCGAGAGCGAGGGACACAGCAAGAGCGAGGGACACAGTGAGAGTGAGGGACGCAGGGAGAGCGAGGGACACAGCGAATGCGAGGGACACAGAGCGCGAGGTACACTGCGAGAGAGAGGGACACAGAGAGCGAGGGACACTGCGAGAGCGAGAGACACTGCGAGAGCGAGGGACACAGCGAGAGCGAGGGACACAGCGAATGCGAGGGACACAGAGAGCGTGAGGGACAATGCGAGAGCGAGGGACACTGCTAGAGCGAGGGACACTGCGAGAGCGAGCGTTACAGTGAGAGCGAGGGACACAGCAAGAGCAAGGGACACAGCGAGAGCGAGAGCGAGGGATACAGCGAGAGCGAGGGACACAGCGAATGCGAGGGACACAGAGAGCGTGAGGGACACTGTGAGAGCGAGGGACACTGCTAGAGCGAGGGACACTGCGAGAGCGAGCGTTACAGTGAGAGCGAGGGACACAGCAAGAGCAAGGGACACAGCGAGAGCGAGAGCGAGGGATACAGTGAGAGCGAGAGCTAGGGACACAGCGAGAGCGAGGGACACAGCGAATGCGAGAGGCACAGAGCGCGAGGGACACTGCAAGAGTGAGGGACACTGCGAGAGCGAGGGACACTGCGAGAGCGAGGGACACTGCGAGAGCGAGGGACACAGCGAGAGCGAGGAACACAGCGAGAGCGAGGGACAAAGCGAGAGCGAGGGACACAGCGAGAGCGAGGGACACAGCGAGAGCGAGGGACACAGAGAGAGAGGTACACAGAGCGAGGGACACTGCGAGAACGGGGGACACAGCGAGAGCGAGGGACACAGCGAGAGCGAGGGACAAAGCGAGAGCGAGGGACACAGCGAGAGCGAGGGACACAGCGAGAGCGAGGGACACAGCGAGAGCGAGGGACACAGCGAGAGAGGGACACAGAGAGAGAGGTACACTGAGCGAGGGACACTGCGAGAGCGAGGGACACAGCGAGAGCGAGGGACACTGCGAACGCGAGGGACACACAGAGAGCGAGTGACACACAGAGTGCGAGTGACACACAGAGAGCGAGCGACACAGAGAGCGAGGGACACAGAGAGCGAGGGACACAGAGAGCGAGGGACACAGAGAGCGAGGGACACAGAGAGCGAGGGACACAGAGAGAGCGCGGGACACAGAGAGAGCGCGGGACACAGAGAGAGCGCGGGACACAGAGAGAGCGCGGGACACAGAGAGAGCGAGGGACACAGAGAGAGCGAGGGACACAGAGAGAGCGAGGGGCACAGAGAGAGCGAGGGACACAGAGAGAGCGAGGGACACAGAGAGCGAGGGACACAGCGAGAGCGAGGGACACAGAGAGATTGAGAGGGACACAGCGTGAGAGTTGGACACAGCGAGAGAGTGAGGGACACACCAAGAGTGTGGGGGACAGAGAGAGCGAGGGACACTGCGAGAGCGAGGGACACTGCGAGAGCGAGGGACACTGCGAGGACGAGGGACACAGCAAGAGCGAGGGACACAGCGAGAGCGAGAGACACAGCGAAAGACACAGCAAGAGCGAGGGACACAGCGCGAGCGAGAGCGAGGGACACAGCGAGAGCGAGGGACACAGCGAGAGCCAGGGACACAGCGAGAGACACAGCAAGAGCGAGGGACACAGCGCGAGCGAGAGCGAGGGACACAGCGAGAGCGAGGGACACAGCGAGAGCGAGGGACACAGTGAGCGCGAGGGACACTGCGAGAGCGAGGGACACAGAGAGCGAGGAACACTGCGAGAGCGAGGGACACTGCGAGAGCGAGGGACACTGCGAGAGCGAGGGACACTGCGACTGCGAGGGACACAGCGAGAGCGAGGGACACACAGAGAGCGAGGGACACACAGAGAGCGAGGGACGCAGAGCGAGGGACACAGAGCGAGGGACACAGAGCGAGGGACACAGAGAGCGAGGGAGACAGAGAGCGAGGGACACAGAGAGCGAGGGACACAGAGAGCGAGGGACACAGAGAGCGAGGGACACAGAGCGAGGGACACAGAGCGAGGGACACAGAGCGAGGAACACAGAGCGAGGGACAAAAGGGACACAGAGCGAGGGACAGAGTGAGCGAGGGACACAGGGAGAGCGAGGGACACAGCGAGAGCGAGGGACACAGAGACAGCGAGCGACACAGCGAGAGCGAGAGCGAGGGACGCAGGGAGAGCGAGGGACAAAGCGAGAGCGAGGGACACAGCGAGAGCGAGGGACACAGCGAGAGAGGGACACAGAGAGAGAGGCACACAGAGCGAGGGACACAGAGAGAGCGAGGGACACAAAGAGAGCGAGGGACACAGAGAGACCGAGGGACACAGAGAGTGAGGGACACAGATAGAGCGAGGGACACAGAGAGAGCGTGGGACACAGAGAGAGCGAGGGACACAGAGAGCGAGGGACACAGAGAGAGCGAGGGACACAGAGAGAGTGAGGGACACAGAGAGAGCGAGGGACACAGCAAGAGCGAGTGATACAGGGAGCGAGGGACACAGGGAGCGAGGGACACTGGGAGCAAGGGACACTGGGAGTGAGGGACACAGGGACGAGGGACACAGAGAGCGAGGGACGCAGAGAGCGAGTGACGCAGAGGGAGAGAGGGATACAGAGAGGGACAGAGAGAGGTGGGCACACAGAGAGAGTGAGGGACACACAGAGAAAGAGGTACACAGCGGGTCAGGATGTGAGGTTTCGGGGACGTGAGTGGGTCAGGATGTGAGGGTTAGGGGACATGAGGGTGTGATGGTGTGAGGGTGCCAGGATGTGAGGCAGTCAGGACATTGTGGTTATCAAAATGACCGTTTTCATTGAATCCAAATTGTTTCAGTAAATTCTAATCTCAGGAATTGACATCAGAGGATTTCAGTGAAAAATCCCATTGAACCCCCTTGTCTAATAAAATGATGTTGTTGCCGATGACTGTGTATTGTTTCAGGAATAAACTTTACAACTCACAGTGTGAAAAAGTCAAATTGAATCCAAATTTATAGAGCAACTCATTGAAGAAATCTGCCTGTGAACAACACGTAAAATATGAAGCGGAACTTTGCAATGAGCTTTGTTTTTGTGGCCAGGAATCTTCTCTTAAAATGGAGGCAGAAATGAAGTTGTGTTTAACTCACATTCTGTGATTTCTTGCTGGTTTTTACTCATTCTATGGAAAGCCTTCCTAAGGCGACAGACGAATGGTTATTCCAAACGTCAGAAATTCTGAGGGAAACAAATGTTAAACCAAAGACAGAAATAATGACAGGACATTGCTGAATCTCTTGTTGACTGCTGAATTAGCATAACCATAGACAGGACAAGTGTCTTCCTGAGCAGACACAGGAACCACACCGAGGGGGACATTCCTGACAGAACGTCGGGTGTGGGGTCTGCACACAGGTCACTGAGGAGATCTCAGTCCAAACTGTTTCCAATCATTTCCCAATACTATTTTAAATTCGCATTCAATCCTATCGGAGGGGAGTGAGTGAGAGATATGGCAGATGCAGTATAACGTGGATAAATGTGAGGTTATCCACTTGGGTAGAAAAAATAAGAACGTCCCTGTCTAATAATTACATTTAATCCAATTTTTTCAGGCCTGCTCAGTGAACAACACTGGTGTGGGGAAGGCCAAGGTTTGGCTGAAGTCACATTCTGTGTGTGTGGGTCTGAGCAGCAAGGAGATCAGTATCTCTTGTCAGTCATTTACATGTCAATAGAGAGCTGTCCTCTGAGACAGACATTCCACACATGGCAGAGACTAGGGGTGGAGTCTGCTCACAGCTCACTGAGGATATATCTGTGTCTGAGGGACTTCAGTTCACAAACCAAAAACCCACTACACTGAAAACATTACCCCTCTGCTTCAGTGTGTGTGTGTGTGTGTGTCGCTGGGTGTGTCAATCTGTCTGTTTTGAGCTGTGCATTTTGGGGGTTGACATGTTACTGATTGACTCGAGATTGGAAATGTTGGACTCCTGTTGTGCTGTTTTGTATATTTTATTAAAATGTCCCTGTTATTGCCTTCATAATCAATTTTATCTCCTTTTTTTCTCCAGAGGCATTTTTATTTGGAAAACTGGAAGGAGGTTAGGAATCCAGTGTGGAGGACGAGGGAGTGTGAATTCTTCCCGAGGGAGCGCTGGCTGAGGCCTGTTCCGCAGGCTTCACCCGGGTTATTACCCTGACTGAGGTTTAATTTTAATATTGGAGGGATCAAAGAGAGTGAGGGAGGGAGGGAGACATAAATATGTATAAGAGAGACAGCGAGAAACACAAGAGAAGGGGATTTTCACAGTAACTTCATTGCAGTATTGATGTAAGCCTAATTGTGACAAGAAAAAGATTTTGAGTATTAATTGTCTCTCAATCTTTTTTAACCTCTGGTTGAAAGCTGTGACTTATTTGTATTTGGATGTTGCTGAGGGGTTTTTGAAAACTGAAAAGGGCATCCTAACCTCTCGCTGTATTAAATAGTTTCAATCTTTTCCTGTGGTTCAGTAAATTTTCTCCCCCTTTCCCCCAGGAATTTGAACTTTTAAGACTGCAATGCGACCAGGAAACTTTGGACAAGGGATGTTCTCCAGAGGACAAGTGGATGGACTGAGGCTGACTCCACAGGCCGCACTCACGTGAGTTGTCTCTTTATTGCCACCCCGGCCTTACACTTAGACACAAACACATTAAACCTTTGGTGGGCGGCAAAGAGTAAAATACAAATCTGGAATATGAAGCTGTCTAATTTTGTTCCAAAATAACAGGGGTTATATTAATTCTGAGCGTCCCAGGGGTGGGGGTGGGGGTGGGGGGTGCGGTGGGGGGGGGGGGGGGGGGAGGGGGACATTTCACTGTTTCAGCCACTCTGCAGTCTGGTAGAGAGAGAGAGAGAGAAATCTCAGATCAGAAACTCTGAACTCAATTTTGAAAGTGGTCATCATTTGTTGGGCTCTCCCTGTGCCCAGGTTGCCTACAGAATTCACAAAATTAACAATAGTGGGGTCACTTTTAAAATGAATCCATTGACTGTAAAGTAATCTCGATTGCCTGGAATTAAAGTCCCTTAACTTGAAGCAGGTATAATTCTGGAATGAAGCCTGTGTTTTTGCCCAAGACATAAGTATCAGGGTGAAATTAAATTTGCAGGAGGTCATTTGAATTCAGTTTCCTGTGGTTGTGAATGTTGGATTCCTGTGTGTGACCCTGTCTCTCTCTCTTTCTCCTTCCCAACTATTAGAATGATAGAGAGAGAGAGAGAGAGAGAAGTACAGAAAGAGTGTGGGGCTTGGGGGGTAATGGAGATTAGAGAGAGGGAGAGGAGAAAGACAGAGGGTGGAGGGAGAGGGAGGTCATGAAAAAGAGAGGCTTTCTCTCCCTTTCTGTCTTCTTTCCATTCTTGCCTCTCTCTCTCTCTCTCTCTGTCTCCCCAGCGTTCTGCCACTATCTGTCCATTTCTCTCCAGCTTTTTAGTGTCTCTTTAAACCTTTAATCTCAGAAAACCACCCCACAAACTGCAACGGGGAGTCTCATCACATCTTTCTGTGGAGACCCTGATTAGGGAAATAAATAGAAATAAATGCTGGGAAGGTGATGAGGGATAACGAGGGAGACAGAAATATGAATGAGAGGGATAGAGACCGAATGAGATAGCGAGAGAGAGAAAGAGAAACACAAGGGAAGCGGGAACTGTCTCTCAATCTATTTTATTCTGTGGTTTATAACTGAGATTATTGTAGGTGGATGTTGCTGAGAGTGTGTGTAACTGAGAGGGGGAATCTTGGCCTCTTGCTGTGCGACAAGTTTAAACATTTTCCTGCGTTTTAGTTAATTTTCTCCCTCTTTCCCCCAGGAATTTGAACTTTGAAGACTGCAATGCGACCAGGAATCTTTGGACAAAGGCTATTCTCCAGAGGACAAGTGGATGGACTGAGACCTACTCCACAGGCCGCACTCACGTGAGTTGTCTCTTTATTGCTGGCCCGGCCTTGCACTTAGACACAAACACATTAAACCTTTGGTGGGCGGCAAAGAGTAAAATACAAATCTGGAATATGAAGCTGTCTAATTTTGTTCCAAAATAACAGGGGTTATATTAATTCTGAGCGTCCCGGGTATGTGTGGTTGGCGGGGGGGGGGTTTCACTGTTTCAGCCACTCTCTGCAACCTGGTAGCAAATGTCAACGACACTCAACACTGCCGACTGCACCTTCTGGGATCTTTGTGTGCCAATGGATTTCGTTTTAAAAAGGTTTTTCTTCGTTTTAAGAGGCAGTTTTACTCTTTCAGAAACTGAAGGGACTTCTTCAGGGATGTTCCAATCCACACATGACACGGCGGTGGGGGTGGGGTTGTTAGGTGCAGTGGGGAATGGGGCTCCCAGCAGGAGTGAGGGGGTGGGGGAGTGGGGGGGAGGAAGCACAGTGTCCCATCTGGTTATGTCCAGATTGCTGCTGCTGTGGGATCTTGCTGTTCACTCACATGCCTGTGGCCTTTGCCCGCGCAGCAACAGTGACCACAACTCTTAAAATAAAATAGATCTCTCCCCGTGTTTGCGTGGGTTTCGCCCCCACAACCCAAAGATGTGCAGGCTAGGTGGATTGGCCACGTGAAATTGTCCCTTAATTGGAAAAAATGAATTAGGTACTGTAAAATTATAAAAATAAATAAAGAAATAAATATAGAGTACCTACTTCTTTAAACAAACAATGAAATAGCTCACGAACTGCAAAGTGGGTTTGAAGGTCTCGAATTTTAAAGTCTTAACTTGAGTGATTGGGAACGAGGGAGTTAATGAACCCTTTCTGCATGCACTGACGGGATATTCAGCCATGATCTCATCGCTGCTGAGAGAGAAATCCACCATCAGAAACTGAACTCAATTTGGAAAGTGTCACCATTTTTGGGATCTCCCCGTGCACAAGTTGCCTGCAGAATTCCTGAAATGAACCAACAGTGGGGTCACTTTAATAGTGAATCCATCGACTGTAAACTAATCTCGAATTATAGTCCCTTAACTTGAAGCGGGTATAATTCTGGAATAAAGCCTGTGTCTTAGGCCGAGACTTAAATGTGAGGGTGAAATGAAATTGACAGGGGGCCATTTGAATTCAGTTTGCTGTGGTCGTGATTGTTGGATTCCTGTGTGTGACCCTCTCTCTCTCTCTCCTTCCCAACTACTGGGATGAGAGAGAGAGAGAGGACAGATAGAGTGGGGTCGTGGGGGGCGGGGGTAAGAGGGAGATGTGAGAGAGAGAGGTTGGAGGGAGAGGGAGGTAGTGAAAAAGAGAGGCTTTCTCTCCCATTCTGCCTTTCCATTCTTGCCTCTCTCTCTCTCTCTCTCTCTGTCTCTGTCTCCCCAGCGTTCTGCCACTATCTGTCCATCTCTCTCCAGCTTTTTAGTGTCTCTTTAAACCTTTAATCTCAGAAAACCACCCCACAAACTGCAACGGGGAGTCTCATCACATCTTTCTGGGGAGACCCTGATTTGGGAAATAAACAGAAATAAATGCTGGAAGGGTGATTGTAAAAAGTCTCCTGACGGACCAGGCAGCTGGTTTCCCAGTTTAAAGAGGGAAGTGTAACTCTTTCTGGGGACAGTGGATGTGTTTCCAGACTCCGAATACCCGTGGTGTTCACGGGTGGGGGTATTTGGGGGGGGGTGGGGGTGGAAGATAGAACATAACAGGCAAGAGAAGGAATATGCCCCCCCACCCCCGCTCACCTCCTGCCTGGCCCACCCTGCCAGGATCACATTGCTGGTTGTGGGATCCTGCTGTGCATCAGTGGCCTGCAGCCTTTCCTGAACTGTCAGCTTAGTGACCACGCACAATTTAAAATTAAACTGGCTCACTGAGTGTGAAGCAGTCGGGAGGGGGTGAGAGAGTGGGTCTGAAATGAATAGGCCGCAGCCTGGGTACAGGTTTGTCCTCAATGGTGGTGTTTGTGTTTTAGACAGGGCGGTGGGATAGGAAGGATTTCTGAGGGGGGTTTGGGGTTAAATGTCTCTGCCTCAGCCACTCCAGCTTTCTATCTCTCCCTCTGTCTCTCTCTCCTACTTTTCTTTCTACATTTCATCTTGTACTAAATGTAAAATAGAACCCCAATGTGATTTGTCAAGAGATAAGAGAGAGTGGAGGGAGAGAGAGAGTGAAAAAGAGAGGGGGGGGAGAGAGTGGTGGGAGAGAGAAAGTGAAAAAGAGAGGGGGGGGGAGAGAAAGAGAGAGAGTGGAGGGAGAGAGAGTGAAAAAGAGAGGGGGGAGAGAAAGAGAGAGAGTGGAGGTAGAGAGATATAGTGAAAAGGGGAGGGGGACAGAGAAAGACAGGGTTGAGGGAGAGAGAGAGTGAAGAAGAGAGGGGGGACAGAGAAAGACAGAGTTGAGGGAGAGAGATTGAAAAAGAGGGGGAGAGATAGAAAGACAGAGGGCGGTGGGAGAGAGTGAGTGAAAAAGGGAGGGGGTGAGAGAAAAGGGAGGGTCAGGGGAAACGGGGGGAGAGATGGACAAACAGAATAGATGTGGGGTGGCGTGAGGGGGTGATCAGGCACAGGGTCTGGGGGTGGGGGTTCTGCTGTGCACAGTCACAGCCCAGTTACATTATCTTTTAGAAAGTGCGATTTTGCACAATCCTGAGACAGTCGATTTGAAAATGTCCTGAGACCGCCCTGTCCTGTCCTGAGACAGTCGATTTGAAAATGCCCTGAGACAGCCCTGTCTTGTCCTGAGACAGTCGATTTGAAAATGTCCTGAGACAGCCCTGTCCTGTTCTGAGACGAGTCGGTTTGAAAATGCCCTGAGACAGCCCTGTCCTGTCCTGAGACAGTCGATTTGAAAATGTCCTGAGACAGCCCTGTCCTGTCCTGAGACAGTCGATTTGAAAATGTCCTGAGACAGCCCTGTCCTGTCCTGAGACAGTCGATTTGAAAATGTCCTGAGACAGCCCTGTCCTGTCCTGAGACAGTCGATTTGAAAATGTCCTGAGACAGCCCTGTCCTGTCCTGAGACAGTCGATTTGAAAATGCCTCCAGAGGGAAAGAAGCCCTGAGAGAGAAAGAGAGGGGGGGGGGTGGGAGAAATTGCCTGTCTCACTCTTCCCCACCGCATCCCCCTCCCCTCACCGAGCCTCTCTCTCCAGCTATTTCCCTCTATATTTCCTCTTCCAATAAAATGATAAAAACACCAATGTGATTTGTCGTTATTTGAATGGGGAGGCTGGTGGGGGTGGGGAATGTGTGTGTGTGTGGGTGGGGGGTGTGGAGGGGGGTGGTTGAGTGGGAGCTTGTTAAGAGAGATGCAGGATATGGACTGGGCTCCTGTCTCCATCATGTTTATTTTTTGTGGGATCCTGCTGTGCACACTGCAACATGTAAACATGAACGCATCAACTTTCATAATGTTGCCGAGATGCTGGAATTGAATTTGTAAATGTGAGGCTGTGTAAGGGATTGTTTCTAATCCCAGAATATCTCCTGTGCTGAAGGCGGACTGATTAATGAAGTGTTGGTGATGGGGTGGGGGGGGTTAATTCAACTCACTGAGTTCTCCAAATTCTCCAAACATTGCCCCACTCCCCTCACCCCACTGTCAGCTTTAAAGAGGAACTTTTCATTGAGACAATATGCCAATTGCACAGTGCCCGTGTTTTACTGGAATGTCACTGTTGTGTGTGGAAAGGCCCACCCAGGGCAGCGTTTGAATCGTATTGGACTAAGTTTCTACTTGTCAAATTCTCAGTGTCTGTCTCTTTCCCCATCTTTCTCCCTGAACCGGAGAAATGGGTGAAGAGAGAGGCGAGGGGAGAGAGCGAGGGAAACAGGAATAGAGAGCAGAATAGAGGTGGAGTTTGGTGGGAGGGTCAAAGAGGGGGGGGGGGGTTTGACAACTGGGGGACTCAGGGGAGTGGTCGCGGCGGGGGGGGGGGGGGGGGTCTGTCACGCCCTGTGGAGATTCCCGGATTTGGGAATAGGAATAAATGCTGGGAGGGCGATTGTAAAAAGTCTCCTAACGGACTGGGCAGCTGATTTGCCCAGTGTAAAGAGGGGAGGGTCACTCTTTCTGGGGACAGAGGGGATGTGTCTCCTGACTCGGAATCCAGATGCTGTTCAGGTTGGGGGTGGGGAGGCTCGGAGAGAGAGAGTGTTGGTACGTGGGTGAGGGAAGGAAGATGACAGCAGACAGCGGAAGGAAAGTGGCTTCACCCAGGGCCCATTTTGTCTGTTTCTGACCCCCGATCAAGGTTTGATTTTAATATCTGACGGACAAAGAGAGCATGAGTGATGGAGGGATGGGTTTGGAGGTGTGAATGAGGTAGGGATAGAGAGACAGAGTGAGGGATAGAGAGACAGAGAGAAACACAAGGGAAGGGGTTGGTCTCCCAATCTGTTCTAGTCTGGTTTGTAACGGTGATATTTGTGTGTTTGGATGTTGCTGAGATTGTGTAACTGGGAGGCTGGGGGAGCTGGGCTGTTATAGGGAGAGACAGGGAGAGGTGTAGGAAAAGAGGGAGAATGAGGGAAACGGGGAGAGAGAGAGAGAGCCTCCTGGCATCTTGCTATGCATGCAACAAACTGGAATTGCAACAGTGAGCAAAGAAATGGTTCATGGTCAGTAATATACTGTTGAATTTTTGAATTAAAAGTTCCTAAATCTGTATACTGGAGACAGAGAGACAGACAAAGAGAGGGTGGACGGACAGAGAGACAAACAGGGTGGAGGGAGAGAGAGATAGACAGACAGACAAAGAGAAGGTGGAGGGAGAGATAGAGAGAGACAGAGGGTGGAGGGAGAGAGAGACAGACAGACAAAGAGAGGGTGGAGGGAGAGAGAGATGTAAAAAGAGAGGGAGGGAGAGGGAGAGATAGCCAAACAGATGGGGTGAGGGGGTTAACAGGCACAGGGTCTGGGGGTGAGGGTCTAGTGTGCAGTCCCTGCCCAGTCACATCTTGTTTAGAAAGTGCGATTTTACAGAGACTCCAATCCCGAGTCGGTATGAAGATGTTTCCTGAGGGAATGAGCAGATTCTTCCCAGCTGTACCTCTCTCTCTCTTTCTGTACATTTGTTCCTGACCTGCATCCCCTCACAGCTTTCCTCTCCCTCTCCAGCTATTTCTCTCTCTATATTTCCCCTTCAATAAAATGCTAAAAACGCCAATGTGATTTGTCAATATTTGTATTGGGAGCCTGGCAGGGGGAGAGTGTGTGTGTGTGTGTGTGGGGGAGGGAGAGAGTGTGTGTGTGTGTGTGGGGGGGGGGGGGGGGGGGGGGAAGAGTGTGTGTGTATGGGGGGGGGGGTTCGGAGAGATGCAGCATCTGGGCTGGGCTCCTGTCTCCATCATGTTTATTTTCTGTGGGATCCTGCTGTGCACACTGCAACATGTAAACATGAACGTATCGACTTTCATAATGTTGCCGAGGTGCTGGAATTGAATTTGTAAATGTGAGGCTGTGTAGGGGATTGTTTCTAATCGCAGAATATCTCCTGTGCTGAAGACGGACTGATAGTGAAATCACTGTCAGGTTTAATGAGGGGCCTCCATTTAATCAGACAATTTCCCAATCGCACAGTGCCCGTGTTGTACTGTGATTAATGTCACGGTTCCTTGTGAAAGCCCAGGGGGACCGTTTGAATCGACTTTTACTGAGTTTCTGCTTGTAACATTCTCAGTCTCTCTCTCCCTCTCAGCCTCTCTCCCTCTCAGCCCCTCTCCCACTCAGCCCCTCTCCCACTCAGCCCCTCTCCTCTCAGCCCCTCTCCCTCTCAGCCTCTCTCCCTCTCAGCCCCTTTCCCTCTCAGCCCCTCTCCCACTCAGCCCCTCTCCCTCTCACCCTCTCTGCCTCTCAGCCTCTCTCCCTCTCAGCCCCTCACCCTCTCAGCCCCTCTCCCTCTCAGCCCCTCTCCCTCTCAGCCTCTCTCTCTCTCAGCCCCTCTCTCTCTCAGCCCCTCTCCCTCTCAGCCCCTCTCTCTCTCAGCCCCTCTCCCTCTCAGCCTCTCTCCCTCTCAGCCCCTTTCCCTCTCAGCCCCTCTCCCACTCAGCCCCTCTCCCTCTCACCCTCTCTGCCTCTCAGCCTCTCTCCCTCTCAGCCCCTCTCCCTCTCAGCCCCTCTCCCACTCAGCCCCTCTCCCTCTCAGCCCCTCTCCCTCTCAGCCCCCTCTCCCTCTCAGCCCCCTCTCCCCCTCAGCCCCTCTCCCTCCCAGCCTCTCTCCCTCTCAGCCACTCTCCCTCTCAGCCCCTCTCCCTCTCACCCTCTCCCCCTCAGCCCCTCTCCCTCTCAGCCTCTCTGCCTCTCAGCCCCTCTCCCTCTCAGCCGCTCTCCCTCTCAGCCCCTCTCCCTCTCAGCCCCTCTCCCACTCAGCCCCTCTCCCTCTCAGCCCTCTCCCTCTCAGCCCCTCTCCCCTCTCAGCCCCTCTCCCCTCAGCCCCTCTCCCTCCCAGCCTCTCTCCCTCTCAGCCACTCTCCCTCTCAGCCCCTCTCCCTCTCACCCTCTCTGCCTCTCAGCCCCTCTCCCTCTCAGCCCCTCTCCCACTCAGCCCCTCTCCCTCTCAGCCCCTCTCCCACTCAGCCCCTCTCCCTCTCAGCCCCTCTCCCTCTCAGCCCCTCTCCCTCTCAGCCCCTCTCCCTCTCAGTCTCCATCTTTCTCCCAGACTGAGAGAAATTGTTGAATCGAGAGAGAGAGAGAGAGAAAGGGGAGAGTGACGGAAACAGGACTAGACGGCAGAATGGAGGTGGAGTATGGTGGGTGGGCTGAGGGAGGTGTGTGGTGGGGGGGGTTAGAGAGACAGTGGGCGGGATTCTCCACTCCCGCGCCAAAGTGGAGAATCTCTCTCTCTGTCGCTCTGTCTCTGCGTCATTTTCTCGTTCTGTCAGTACCTCTCTGACTGCCTAACTCTGTCTCTCTCTTTACCTCTCTCTCTCCCTCTGTCTCTGCGCCAGTTTCTCATTCTGTCTCTCTCTGACTGCCTGACTCTGTCTGTCTCTCTCTCTCTGCCTCTATCTTCTGTCTCTCTCTCTCCCTGTCGGTCTGTCTCCACCTCTCTCTGACTGCCTGATTCTGTCTGTCTGTCTCTCTCTCCCCCTGTCGGTCTGTCTCTACCTCTCTCTGACTGCCTGATTCTGTCTGTCTGTCTCTCTCTCCCCCCCCTGTCGGTCTGTCTCTACCTCTCTCTGACTGTCTGATTCTATCTCTCTCTCTCTCTGCCTCTATCTTCTGTCTCTGTCTGTCTCTCTCTCTCCCTGTCGGTCTGTCTCTACCTCTCTCTGACTGTCTGATTCTGTCTCTCTCTCTCTCTGCCTCTATCTTCTGTCTGTCTCTCTCCCTGTCGGTCTGTCTCTACCTCTCTCTGACTGCCTGACTCTGTGAGTCACTGTCTCCCTCTCTCCCTCTGCCTCTATCTTCTGTCTGTCTCTCTCTCCCCCTGTCGGTCTGTCTCTACCTCTCTCTGACTGCCTGATTCTGTCTCTCTCTCTCTCTGCCTCTATCTTCTGTCTGTCTCTCTCTCCCCCTGTCGGTCTGTCTCTACCTCTCTCTGACTGTCTGATTCTGTCTCTCTCTGCCTCAATCTTCTGTCTGTCTCCCTCTCCCCCTGTCGGTCTGTCTCTACCTCTCTCTGACTGCCTGATTCTGTCTCTCTCTCTTTCTGCCTCTATCTTCTGCCTCTGTCTGTCTCTCTCTCCCTGTCGGTCTGTCTCTACCTCTCTCTGACTGCCTGATTCTGTCTCTCTCTCTCTGCCTCTATCTTCTGTCTGTCTCTCTCCCTGTCGGTCTGTCTCTACCTCTCTCTGACTGCCTGATTCTGTCTCTCTCTCTTCTGCCTCTATCTTCTGCCTCTGTCTGTCTCTCTCTCCCTGTCGGTCTGTCTCTACCTCTCTCTGACTGCCTGATTCTGTCTCTCTCTCTCTGCCTCTATCTTCTGTCTGTCTCTCTCCCTGTCGGTCTGTCTCTACCTCTCTCTGACTGCCTGACTCTGTGAGTCACTGTTTCCCTCTCTCCCTCTGCCTCTATCTTCTGCCTCTGTCTGTCTCTCTCCCCCTGTCGGTCTGTCTCTACCTCTCTTTGACTACCTGTCTCCATCTTTACTTCTCTCTCACTCCCTCTGTCTCTGCCTGCCTGTCTGTGTGTCGTTGTGTCACTCTTTTTCTCTTTCTGTCTGTCTCATGGTTTAAAGTGCTCAACACAGCTGACATTGCAATAAATCCAGGTTCGAGTTAAATGCACAGGAAATATTTGGATTTGAGTTTTAGTGATGTACTGACTTTGCATTTTTCCTTCTCTCTGTCTGTTTCTGTCTCTCTGTCTGTTTCTCTCTCTCCCTCCCATCTTTGTCTTCAGCTTGTGAAGTATCAGAGAGAGACAGAGAGAGAGAGAGAGAGACAGAAAGAGAGAGACAGAGACAGAGACAGAGAGAGACAGAGAGAGACAGAGAGAAAGAGAGAGACAGAGAGAGAGACAGAGACAGAGAGAGAGACAGAGAGAGACAGAGAGAAAGAGAGAGAGAAGCCAGAGAGAGAGAGAGTCAGAGAGAGAGAGAGGGTCAGAGAGACAGAGACAGAGAGAGAGACAGAGAGAGAGACAGAGAGAGAGACAGAGAGAGACAGCGAGAGAGAGAGCGAGAGAGTCAGAGAGACAGAGACAGAGAGAGAGAGAGACACACAGAGACAGAGAGAGAGAAGCCAGAGAGAGGGAGTCAGAGAATGGGAAAGGAGAGAATGGGAAAGGAGAGAGAGAATGGGAAAGGAGAGAGAGAATGGGAAAGGAGAGAAAGGAAAAGGAGAGAGAGAATGGGAAAGGAGAGAGAGAATGGGAAAGGAGAGAGAGAAAGGAAAAGGAGAGACAGAGAGAGACAGACAGAGAGAGAGTCAGAGAGAGAGAGTCAGAGAGAGACAGAGAGAGAGAGACAGAGTAAGAGAGAGAGAGTCAGAGAGAGAGAGTCAGAGAGAGAGAGAGAGAGTCAGAGAGAAGCCAGAGAGAGATCCGAGAGTCAGAGAGACAGAGCGAGAGAGAGAGAGAGAGAGTCAGAGAGACAGTGACAGAGAGAGAAGCCAGAGAGAGAGAGTCAGAGAGAGAGAGAGAGAGAGTCAGCGAGAGCGAGAGAGTCAGAGAGACAGAAACAGAGAGAGAGTCAGAGAGAGTCAGAAAGACAGAGACAGAGAGAGAGAGAGAGAGACAGAGTCAGAGAGAGAGAGAGAAGCCAGAGCGGTAGGGAGCGGGAAGAGGAGATTTTTGGATGAGGGTCTCTGCTGCACAGCCAGGGCAGACCCCCACCTCCCCCCCCCCCCCCCCCCCCATATTCCTCACCCCGCCATGGTGTCCACACTGTAAACCTAAATAGACGGAGGGAAAGGGCGGGGGGAGAAACAGGGTGAGGGAGAACCAAACTGAGAGGGGGTGGGGAACGTTGGGGACTCAGTGGGGGAAATCGATGCTGGATCTTGGAGCGGTTGAGTCCTCCTCCGTTGTGGGGCTGTCCGTGGGATCGTGCTGTGCAGAATGGTCTTCATTGTAACTTTAGTCATTTGGGGTAAGGTTTTGGGTTTTAGTTCTGTAATCATGAAAATTAAACATGTCCAGTGTGGTGGGACACTTATTCTAAATGGGAAGACAGGAGATTTTCCGAGGACATTTCAATCCAGCTCTCACAAAGGGCCTGGAATGGCAAAGGCTGCGATTGAGGCGTGGTTTAATTTACCAATCGCACAGTGCCCGTGTTTTACTGGAATTAATGGGAAAGGAGAGAGAGAATGGGAAAGGAGAGAGAGAATGGGAAAGGAGAGAGAGAATGGGAAAGGAGAGAGAGAATGGGAAAGGAGAGAGAATGGGAAATGAGAGAAAGAATGGGAAAGGAGAGAGAGAATGGGAAAGGAGAGAGAGGGAGAGAGAATAGGAAAGGAGAGAGAGGGAGAGAGAATGGGAAAGGAGAGAGAGGGAGAGAATGGGAAAGGAGAGAGAGAATGGGAAAGGAGAGAAAGGAAAATGAGAGAGAATGGTAAAGGAGAGAGAGAATGGGAAAGGAGAGAGAATGGGAAATGAGAGAGAGAATGGGAAAGGAGAGAGAATGGGAAATGAGAGAGAGAATGGGAAAGGAGAGAGAGAATGGGAAAGGAGAGAGAGAATGGGAAAGGAGAGAGAGGGAGAGAGAATGGGAAAGGAGAGAGAGGGAGAGAATGGGAAAGGAGAGAGAGAATGGGAAAGGAGAGAATGGGAAAGGAGAGAGAGAATGGGAAAGGAGAGAGATAATGGGAAAGGAGAGAGAGAATGGGAAAGGAGAGAGAGAATGGGAAAGGAGAGAGAGAATACGGTAAAGGGGGAGGGAGAGAGAGAAGGGGACGGAGATTGGTAACGGTGCCTTGGAGTCTTGCTGGGCAGAGATGACCTCCCGGAAAGTGCCTCCCTAAAGAAGCAGCCGCTGGGTTTTAAATCCATCCTCCACTTGTGAAGCTGGTGGGAGAGGGACGTGAATTGAAAGTTGTTTACGGTGAAGTTTTATTCCTGGATAATTCTGCTGCCAGTTTTCCCCACACGGGGATGAATTGAGGGATTCAGCCCAATTTGCAGGAAGCATTTTGAGTTTATTGAGGTGTTGACTGGATTTCTCTCTCTCTGTCTGCCTGTCCACATTTTGGACCATCTGTGAATTTTGTGTTTATACAGATCCACCCTGGATAATGTTGCTGTCCAGCTTGTTTTAAAGAAGGATACAGCTCTGGGGAGGATCAAAGGATGTGGGGGGGGGGGGGGGGGGGGGCAGGTTACTGAGTTGGATGGTCAACCGTGATAATGAATGGCAGAGCAGGTTGGAAGGGCCGAATGGCCTGCTCCTGGTTTCAGTGTTTAAATTGTTCCCCTGTCCGTGAGCAGGTTGTGTGTGTGTGGGGAATCGTGCTGTGTACTCGCCTGGTCTGGCTCCCTATTACTTACAAACACCCGCGAGCTCACTGTAAATGTAAAAGATTGAGGGAGAGAGGGAGGCTGGGAGAGGGAGAGGCAGACAGAGAGAGAGATGGAGAAATGGAGGGAGGGAAGGGCAGCTGAACAGGGAGGAGCTGGGAGGGGGGGGTGTGAGGGGCTCAGGAAGGGTAGTGGAAAGAGACAGAGTGTAAGGAGGGGGGGATGGCCACCTCTGCCGTGGGACTGTTACTGGGATCTTGCTGTGCGGAACTGCCTTCATTGCGACTGTAATCGATTCATTGACTGGAGAGGGTTTGGGATGTGATTGTGAAATGTTAAACATTAAAACATGTCCAGTGTAGCGGGACTTTATGAAAATGAAAACCGCTTATTGTCACAAGTAGGCTTCAATGAAGTTACTGTGAAAAGCCCCTAGTCGCCACATTCCGGCGCCTGTTCGGGGAGGCTGGTACAGGATGATAAGACATGAACATTTCGAAGGACATTTCGATCGAGCGTTGACAAGGGCCTGGAATGTAAAAGGCGGTGACTGGAAGCGGGCTTAAATTGCCAATCAGAACGTTAGTATGTCACATTTACATGGAAAAGGCCAGGGACCATTTTAATTCACTTTACTGAGTTTCTGGGTACAGAATGTTCTTGTCTCTCTGTCTCTTCCAGATTTCTCTCTGTTGGAGAGAATTGGGCGGTTGCGACACCCAACGTGTGGTAACATTCAAGGCTCTGGGCCTAGCGCTGGGCAGAGGGATGAGAGCAGATTAGAGTATTTACACTTGTCTCTCCAGGCTTGGTGGGTGGAAGGGCCTGTTCTGTACGGTCTGATTCTGTGGAGATCCGGCTCAGAGAGGGAGAGAGCATGGCGACAGTGTCCACACTGGGGGCTGGGGAATGTTGGGGGCTGTGTGGGTGAAAGAGAGCCAGTGAGGCGATGGGGGTATCCAGAAACAGCAAAGCAGAGGTGGACATTGGTTGGTGGTCAAGGGAGGGGGGGGGATAAAGTCACAGGATCTGACGGTCTCCAGTGTGGGATCTTGCTGTGTGAGGCTGAGGGAAATAGTGACGTGAGGCGGTGGGGCTGGAGAATCAATCTCCACTTGGGAGAGGCGAGCTTTGATCAGGAATAGTCAGCGTGGCAGAGGGAGGCCATGCTGAACCAATGCGACTGAATTATTTGAGGAGGTGACCAGATGAGGGTGGTGCAGTTGATGTAGTTTATCTGGATTGCAGCCAAGCCTCTGACAAGGTCCCACATGGGAGACTGACAAAGATGTTAAATGCACATGGGAGATTGGGTAACTTGGAAGCAGAACTGAGTTAGTGATAGGAGACAGAGGGGTGGTGGGAGAAGCCTGTTTGTGTGACTGGAGCCAGTCATAGAGTGAAAGATGTTTACAGCATGGAAACGGTCCCTTCGGCCCAGCGTGTCCATGCTGCCCAGTTTCTATCACTAAGCAAGTCCCACTTGCCCGCATTTGGCCCATATCCCTCTGTACCCACCCTGCCCACGGATGGGAGGGTTCCTGCCCCCCTAGACCCCGCCCCACATTCCTCGCACAACAACTGCGGCAATTTTCACCTGAAACAGCTTTATCATCAAATCCGGCCGATACCACATTGCAGTGTGTGTGTGGGATCCTGCTGTGCGAGGATGAGGTACATATTGAAGTGGAGTAAGAGGGGGTAGTTTGTTTGGAGAGAGGTAAATGTTCTCGGGTGTTTGTGGGATCGGACCGTGCACTGCCACTGTACCATGGAATATACTGACTTCCAAGTGTTTGTGAGAGAGGGAGAGGCGACTGATGGAAGGGGAAGCGTCAGTATTAATACTGAATGAGGAAACAGCAGCAATCCTGGAGCCAGTGGCTCGGGAGACATTATCTTTGACTTTAATGCGTTTTTGACAGTAAAATTCTCTCGTCCCACATTGTTGTAATGAAGTAAAGATGCTCCATCTGTGCAGTAATTGAGTAGCAGGTGCTACATCGGTGTTGTAATTGGTTAGCGGGTGCTCCGCCAGTGCTGTAATTAATAATTGTGCTCGCTCAGTGTTGTAATTGACTAGCGGGTGTTCCGTCAGTGTTGTAATTGGGGTTTTCGGGTGCTCCGTCAGTGTTATAATTGGGTATCGGTTGCTCCCTCAGTGTTGTAATTGGTTATCGAGTGCTCCCTCAGTGTTGTAATTGGGTATCGGTTGCTCCCTCAGTGTTGTAATTGGTTATCGGGTGCTCCGTCAGTGTTGTAATTGTTTATCGGGTGCTCCGTCAGTGTTGTAATTGGTTATCGGGTGCTCCCTCAGTGTTGTAATTGGTTATCGGGTGCTCCGTCAGTGTTGTAATTGGTTATCGGGAGCTCCGTCAGTGTTGTAATTGGGTATTGGGTGCTCCCTCAGTGTTGTAATTGGGTATCGGGTGCTCCCTCAGTGTAATAGGGTATCGGGTGCTCCCTCAGTGTTGTAATTGGATATCGGGTGCTCCCTCAGTGTAATTGGTTATCGGGTGCTCCGTCAGTGTTGTAATTGGGTATCGGGTGCTCCGTCAGTGTCGTAATTGGTTATCGGGTGCTCCCTCAGTGTTGTAATTGGGTATCGGGTGCTCCGTTAGTGTTGTAATTGGGTATCGGGTGCTCCCTCAGTGTTGTAATTGGGTATCGGGTGCTCAGTCAGTGTTGTAATTGGTTATCGGGTGCTCCGTCAGTGTCGTAATTGGTTATCGGGTGCTCCCTCAGTGTTGTAATTGGGTATCGGGTGCTCCGTCAGTGTTGTAATTGGGTATCGGGTGCTCCCTCAGTGTTGTAATTGGTTATCGGGTGCTCCGTCAGTGTTGTAATTGGGTATCGGGTGCTCCGTCAGTGTTGCAATTGGGTATCGGGTGCTCAGTCAGTGTTGTAATTGGGTATCGGGTGCTCCCCCAGTGTTGTAATTGGGTATCGGGTGCTCCCTCAGTGTTGTAATTGGGTATCGGGTGCTCCGTCAGTGTAATTGGTTATCGGGTGCTCCGTCAGTGTAATTGGGTATCGGGTGCTCCGTCAGTGTAATTGGTTATCGGGTGCTCCGTCAGTGTAATTGGTTATCGGGTGCTCCCGCAGTGTTGTAATTGGTTATCGGGTGCTCCCTCAGTGTTGTAATTGGGTATCGTGTGCTCAGTCAGTGTTGTAATTGGTTATCGGGTGCTCCCTCAGTGTTGTAATTGGTTATCGGGTGCTCCCTCAGTGTTGTAATTGGGTATCGTGTGCTCAGTCAGTGTTGTAATTGGATATCGGGTGCTCCGTCAGTGTTGTAATTGGGTATCGGGTGCTCCCTCAGTGTTGTAATTGGCAATCGGGTGCTCCGTCAGTGTTGTAATTGGGTATCGGGTGCTCCGTCAGTGTTGTAATTGGTTATCGGGTGCTCCGTCAGTGTAATTGGGTATCGGGTGCTCCGTCAGTGTAATTGTTTATCGGGTGCTCCGTCAGTGTAATTGGTTATCGGGTGCTCCGTCAGTGTTGTAATTGGGTATCGGGTGCTCCCTCAGTGTTGTAATTGGTTATCGGGTGCTCCGTCAGTGTAATTGGGTATCGGGTGCTCCGTCAGTGTAATTGTTTATCGGGTGCTCCGTCAGTGTAATTGGTTATCGGGTGCTCCGTCAGTGTTGTAATTGGGTATCGGGTGCTCCCTCAGTGTTGTAATTGGCAATCGGGTGCTCCGTCAGTGTTGTAATTGGGTATCGGGTGCTCCCTCAGTGTTGTAATTGGGTATCGGGTGCTCCGTCAGTTTGTAATTGGGTATCGGGTGCTCTCTCAGTGTTGTAATTGGCTTTCGGGTGCTCGCTCAGTGTTGTAATTGGGTATCGGGTGCTCCGTCAGTGTTGTAATTGGGCATCGGGTGCTCCCCGATAGACGGACAGAGTGGGAGAGAGACTAAACACCAGTCCTGGAGTGAGCAAAGTCAGATATTTATCAGGATTAGTTGGAGGCGGAGGAACTGAAGGGCAAGTGGGAGGAGGAGTTAGGTGGAGAGTTAGAGGCGGGTCTGCGGGCGGACACCCTAAGCAGGGTTAATTCCTCATCATGTGCCAGGCTCAGCCTAATCCAGTTTAAAGTGGTACACCGGGCACACATGATGGCGGCGAAGATGAGCAAGTTTTTTGGGGTAGTAGATAGATGTGCGAGGTGTGCGGGAAGCCCAGCAAACCACGTCCACATGTTTTGGGCATGTCCGAAGCTCAGAGGGTTTTGCTGAAGCAATGTCCAGGGTGCTAGACACGCGGGTGGTGACGAGTCCGGAGGCAGCGATCTTTGGAGTGTCAGAAGATCCGGGAGTTCAGGGAGGGAAAGAGGCCGACGTTCTGGCCTTTGCCTCCCTGGTAGGCCGTAGATGGATCCTTTTAATGTGGAGGGACTCGGAGCCCCGAGTGTGGAGACTTGGCTCAGTGACATGGCTGGGTTTCTCAAGCTGAAGAAAATAAAGTTTGCTTTGAGGGGGTCAATGCTGGGTTCTCTCGGAGGAGGCAGCCGTTCGTCGAGTTTCTCGGGGAAAATTAATGTCAGCAGAAGCAGCATTGTGAAGAGGGGGAGGAGAGGTGCAATATGGTTAAGGGATGTACAGAAGGGGTTGGGTGGGAAGTGTCTAGTTTACCATGTTGATGGTTATGTTATAATTGCTTTTGTTATTGTTACAAAAATGTTGCAAGTACTTCAATAAAATTTTTTTAAAACAACTAAATTGTCGCATCGTCTGGCCGTGTTTATAAAATGGGTTTTATTAAACAGATTGGGGGCAGTCCCAGAATGTTGCTGTGCCTTTATTATTTCAATAACGCTTTGCTTTAATCAATTTCCAGCTTTCTCTTTCTCTCCCCGAGGAGAGTTGATTTTGAAGCTTGGACGACGCAAGAGAATCTTTCCTCGGCGAGCAATCCTCAGTCAGGAGTTCGAACCTGAGAGAAACAGAATAAATGTCAATGTGTCTTTGTCCGTCATTATTGGGGTTTCATTATTCTGATCGGCACTCGAGGGGGGAGACAGGAGCCTCAGTGTCTCTGGGGGTGAGGGGGGGGGGGGGGGAGGTGGAAGAGGGAAGAGGCAGGAGTCAGTGTCTCTGGGGGGAGTGGGAGACCGGTGACATTTTCACACCGAGGGTTGGGTGAGTTATTCCAGTGAACAAGATGGCGTGTGGGAGCAGGAGGGAACGCAGCCTCAGGAGGGGATTAAGGAGGTGGAGAGTGGGAGCGGGAGGGAACGCAGCCTCAGGTGATTCAGGAGGTGGAGTGTGGGAGCAGGAGGGAATGCAGCCTCAGGAGGGGATTAAGGAGGTGGAGTGTGGGAGCAGGAGGGAACGCAGCCTCAGGAGGGGATTAAGGAGGTGGAGAGTGGGAGCAGGAGGGAACGCAGGAGGGGTCTGGTGTGTTTAATAAATTAAATAGTGGATTTGCACCTTCATTTCATTTGAACTCTCCCCGTGTGGCTCAGGATTTTGTAAGGGGGGACGAAACCCCCCAGCTCTGTATCCACATTGGCAACAAAATGTGTAAACAACCAACCTGACCTGAGGATTGTTTTTTTCCCAGGGGGGATATTTTGGGGGGAAGAAAGTGGGGGGGGGGGGGGGAGGATTATACTTGGGGGAAAAATATTTGGAGGGGGGGTGGATAATTTCGGGGGGGGCAATCATTCGGGGGTGGGCAATCATTCGGGGGGGGCAATCATTCGGGGGGGGCAATCATTCGGGGGGGGCAATCATTCGGGGGGGGGCAATCATTCGGGGGGGGCAATCATTCGGGGGGGGCAATCATTCGGGGGGGGCAATCATTCGGGGGGGGCAATCATTCGGGGGGGGCAATCATTCGGGGGGGGGCAATCATTCGGGGGGGGCAATCATTCGGGGGGGGGCAATCATTCGGGGGGGGCAATCATTCGGGGGGGGCAATCATTCGGGGGGGGCAATCATTCGGGGGGGGCAATCATTCGGGGGGGGCAATCATTCGGGGGGGGCAATCATTCGGGGGGGGCAATCATTCGGGGGGGGCAATCATTCGGGGGGGGCAATCATTCGGGGGGGGC